>NW_025813484.1:5759750-6065559 GCF_021976095.1 Xenia sp. Carnegie-2017 | reverse complement strand
ATCTTTGATTGCATATCATTTTGTTGTTGTGTTTCAGTGTTCGTGATACCGGGCACAATCTTACCTGAAGATAAACCTTACATCAAACTGCCCGACTCCGATATTGTTTACAACGAAGCTTCGATGTTGGTCAACTATCTATACACGCTTTTAAATAACACCAATCATCATCTCGTACATCCTGATGCACTCATACGGTCATGTCGTGACGTAATCACTGGACTTGCGCGTCTCACTTTGTTCAACGCGTACGTTCGCATTCCACCGCTCGTATGGAACATGGGATGGGAAGAGGAAAGGCATGGTACCGAGTTACCCCCATTACCCACGGATATACTCCGAGAGAGAGATGTCCTGCAGGATTTCGTGTTAAGAGTTCACTCGATTGGTGAGTAGGCTGTTATAAATAGAGTATCTGATATAAATAGAGTATCTTTTCCTGCTCATTAGGGGGAAATATTCATTCATTGGCACCAATCTATCTGCATTTGAGGAAAACACACGCACTTAGGCAAGACAAAGTTGTGGGCCTTGATATATTTTGCACAATAAGTTCAGTCTCTGTACGAGGTTTGCGTTGCTCACGTTTCTTGCCTTCCCGGCTTCTGCTTGTAACTCGATGTGTCAACAATTTTGAGTTTAAAGTTTGGCCTGGAAAAACCAACCATTTATGAGTTCGAAGCATCGTGCATTCAAACAGTAGATAGTACGGTTTTCAACAGCATTTAAATGGTCTAAATTAAGAGTATTTAGCCAGTCCGGAATGACAAACAGTAAAAAATTATGCCCAGATTCTGGCCCTCTCGAAAAGTTTTACGATATTTGACTACGTTCCGGAATCCTGTAGATAAATACTTGAGCGAAGACTTGTTCTGTTTTGTTTTATCTTCATAAGGAAATCACCAGCCAACTTTTGATTGTATTGATCTATTTTAAATGAATCTTGAGTTCTCCAAAGTAAAATGAGCTTATTTTTACTTTGCCGCCATTGAATCTAACTGCACAATTTAATAAAACTGTTGCTTTTACCAAAAAATACGTTATTTACCGTTTAGATCGGTACGAATGGCAAAAGATTTCCTTCGGTCTCTTTGAGATCTTGGGAAAAATTTTGTTTAATATCATTCATTGAATATTCATTGAGTCTTTTTGATTGATGAAATGACTTCGGAAATAAATACAGAACACACCAGTGGGCAAATTTGTAGTTTAAGACAAAGTTCCCGTGTTTATTCGTAAGTTCTCAACAATGATTAAATACACTAATGATTGTTATGTTTGCTGTAATGAATGAATATTTCCTCTTAACTTAATGGAATGAAAAAGGTGTGATGTTTATATCAAATGTCTTACATAAAGTATCTCTTCATTTTAGGTTGGATATCGCGTCAGCATTTGAAACTTGGGCGGCGTTGCTTGGGGTCCTTAGTTCTCCACTATCGCCCGAACAGACTTCAAGAGAGGTACGTATAAAGTGATTTCTAAATAGTCTCGAGCACAATTCTAATGTATGTACAAGTTGTGTATTTGTTTGGTCAATGTGTGAATATATATGGTCATTGTATGTTTTTGTATGGTCAATGTGTAAATATATGTATGGTCATTGTATGTTTTTGTATGGTCATTGTATGTTTTTGTATGGTCAATGTATAAATATGTATGGTTAATGTATAAATATGTATGGTTCATTGTGTGAATATATATGGTCAATGTCCGAATATGTATTGCACAATGAATGAATATGTATGGTTTATTGAATGAATATGTATGGTCAATGTGTGAATATGTATGGTTAGTATAAATATATGGTTCATTGTGTGAATATATATGGTCAATGTCCGAATATGTATTGCACAATGAATGAATATTTATGGTTTATTGAATGAATATGTATGGTCAATGTGAATATGAAGGGTTCAATGTAAATATGTACGAGTTTCATGTACTAAACGTATTATTCAATGTATATATGGATGAGTCAATAGTAATAAGTGGAATAGCTTTGATCTTTTGAACTGTATGTTAGGAGGACATTGATTCTGTGAAGTCTGGTTGCCCTAGCAATACAATGCATAACTAGACTGTTGCTTCAAACGACGCTACATCCTTTGCCTGGTAACCCCTCGGTTGGTGCGAGCTTTCATGTGTCGAGACAAAAGTTACCATTCTTGGGTGGCAGGTAAACGTGGGAACCATTCATGGGTGGCAGGTAAAACGTAGGGAACCATTCATGGGTGGCAGGTAAAACGTAGGGAACCATTCATGGGTGGCAGGTAAAACGTAGGGAACCATTCATGGGTGGCAGGTAAAACGTAGGAACCATTCATGGGTGGCAGGTAAAACATAGTGAACCATTCATGGGTGGCAGGTAAAAATAGTGAACCATTCATGGGTGGCAGGTAAAACATAGTGAACCATTCATGGGTGGAAGGTAAAACATAGTGAACCATTCATGGTGGCAGGTAAAACATAGTGAACCATTCTTGGGTGGCAGGTAAAACATAGTGAACCATTCATGGGTGGCAGGTAAAACATAGTGAACCATTCATGTGTGGCAGGTAAACATAGTGTGAACCATTCTTGGGTGGCAGGTAAAACATAGTGAACCATTCATGGGTGTGCAGGTAAAGCATGGGAACCATGCTTGGTGGCAGGTAAAACGTAGGGAACCATTCATGGGTGGCAGGTAAAACATAGGGAACCATTCATGGGTGACAGGTAAAACATAGGGGATCATTCATGGGTCGTAGGTAAAACATAGGGAACCATTCATGGGTGGCAGGTAAAACATAGTGAACCATTCATGGTGGCAGGTAAAAACATAGTGAACCATTCATGGATGGCAGGTAAAACATAGTGAACCATTCTTGGGTGGCAGGTAAAACATAGTGAACCATTCATGGGTGGCAGGTAAAACGTAGGGAACCATTCGTGGGTGGGGTAAAACGTAGGGAACAGCAGGTGGCAGGTAAAACATAGTGAACCATTCATGGGTGCAGGTAAAACGTAGAACCATGCTTGGGTGGCAGGTAAAACGTAGGGAACCATTCATGGGTGGCAGGTAAAACATAGTGAACCATTCATGGGTGGCAGGTAAAAATAGTGAACCATTCATGGGTGTGGTAAAACATAGTGAACCATTCAAGGGTGGCTGGTAAAACATAGTGAACCATTCATGGGTGTAGGTAAAACATAGTGAACCATTCTTGGGTGGCAGGTAAAACATAGTGAACCATTCATGGGTGGCAATTAAAACATAGTGAACCATTCATGGGTGTAGGTGAAACATAGTGAACCATTCTTGGTGGCAGGTAAAACATAGTGAACCATTCATGGGTGGCAGGTAAAACGTAGGGAACCATGCTTGGGTGGCAGGTAAAACGTAGGGAACCATTCATGGGTGGCAGGTAAAACATAGGGAACCATTCATGGGTGACAGGTAAAACATAGGGGACCATTCATGGGTCGTAGGTAAAACATAGGGAACCATTCATGGGTGGTAGCTAAAACATAGTGAACCATTCATGGGTGGTAGGTAGAACATAATTAATGAACCATTGGGTGGTAGGTAAAACATAGTGAACCATTCATGTGTGGTAGGTAAAACATAGGAACCATTCTTGGGTGATAGGTAAAACATAGTGAACCATTCATGTGTGGTAGGTAAAACATAGTGAACCATTCATGGGTGGTAGGTAAAACATAGTGAACCATTCATGTGGGTAGGAAAACATGGAACATTCTTGGGTGATAGGTAAAAACATAGTGAACCATTCATGTGTGGTAGGTAAAACATAGTGAACCATTCATGGGTGTTAGGTAAAACATAGTGAACCATTCGGGTGTAGATAAAACGTAGGGAACCATGCTTGGGTGGCAGGTAAATAGGGAACCATTCATGGGTGGTAGGTAAAACGTAAGGGAACCATAATGCAGGTGGCAGGTAAAACATGGGGAACCATTCATGGGTGGCAGGCAAAACATAGGGAACCATTCATGGGTGACAGGTAAAACATAGGGGACCATTCATATGGTCGTAGTAAAACATAGAGGGAACCATTCATGGGTGGTAGGTAAATGTAGTGAACCATTCATGGGTGGTAGGTAGAACATAGTGAACCATTCGTGGGTGGTAGGTAAAACATAGTGAACCATTCATGTGTGGTAGGTAAAACAGGAACCATTCTTGGGTGATAGGTAAAACATAGTGAACCATTCATGTGTGGTAGGTAAAACATAGTGAACCATTCATGGGTGGTAGGTAAAACATAGTGAACCATTCATGTGTGGTAGGTAAAACATAGGAACCATTCTTGGGTGATAGGTAAAACATAGTGAACCATTCATGTGTGGTAGGTAAAACATAGTGAACCATTCATGGGTGGTAGGTAAAACATAGTGAACCATTCATGGGTGGCAGATAAAACGTAGGGAACCATGCTTGGGTGGCAGGTAAAACGTAGGGAACCATTCATGGGTGGTAGGTAAAACACAGAGAACCATTCATGGGTGGCAGGTAAAACATAGGAACCATTCTTGGGTAGGTAAAACATAGGGAACCATTCTTGGGTGGCAGTTAAAACACAGGGAACCATTCTTTGGGAGTAGGTTAGACAAAGGGAAGAAAGCTTTAATATCACTGATTTGGATATTCTGTTGATTTATCGTATTTAATTTTTTAGGGCTGGTAAAAACTTTGCACTGTACGAAAAATGTAGAAGATCATTTCGCCAAACAATGCTCTCAAAGGTGAACAAATTCGTATTCTGACAACGTCACGCTAAGATGAGACCGATTTTTTGTCTAGTCATTCAATCTTTTGATTTCTATTTTCCTTCAGCTCATTTTGGTTGAATGACAGCGTGGATACTTCAAGTCTGTATGGAGTAAACATCGAAAGAATCTCGGCTTTACATTCTTATACATTGTGTCAGGTATTGAACGATGTTATCAAAATAGCTTGTGCATCTTTTTTAACCAGTTTTTTCATTTATATCTTTTATGCATCACAACGGTTGCACCATTAACATCTTTTTTCATCTTAAAAATCGTAATTTACATCTTTTTACATCTAAAAAATCGTAATTTATGTCTTATTTACACCTCAACGGTTGTACCAGTTGCATTTTTTTACATGTTAAAGGTCTTACCTTGTACATTAATAACACGTCCACGGTCTTTAATTTTTTCATGCAAACGTTTCAGAACTCCTTTTCCTTCTGTTTTTAGATCTCTGTCAATAGTCTCCAAAACCAATGTACATTTGATAACTCCGATGAAGATGAATCGGGAAATCCATCATCCAGATTGTTATCTTCGGAATTTTCGCCTCGAGAGAAAATCGATGTGCGTTCTTGTGTCCAGTTCTTAATGGAACTGTTTGAGCAATGGGTGTCGCCCTACACGCAGCCGAAAACGCCTCTGATGTTGCTTACAGAATCTGTTAAATCCGTATGTATATATGATGATCTTAGTATTAGTGATTAATCCTGATAAATGCTTTACAACTCAATCCCCCGGATGTCTAACTACAGTGTCAAGGTGAGGCAAGGACGCCATCTTGAAACATGGCAAAAAGCAAAACTCATAATCAAAAGTAAGTTATAAGCAACTTTAAAAACCAATCATATGAAACAGTTTAAACTTCAGACCTAAACTATCATGTCTGCAACTGTATATTAATGCAGAGGAAGCAGATAGTACTGGCAAATATAGTCAGTTTTGCTAGTTTTCAAGATGGCGACCTGCCTCATTCGTAACTTTACAATTTCGGTGGAATCAGGTATATTGTAGATTGAATTCGAGGTCATTGATCTTTATAGTCTGTCTATTATGAACTAAATATAACTGGAAAGCTACTACCCGCCAAAATTTATAAAGCCTGTAGTTTAACTAGTTCCTATTTTTCACGAGCGATCCAAAGAAAGTTGACTTTCGACGATGCGCTAAAATTCGGGATTTGACCTTCCAGAGACACGCGTGTCTGGAGGTGAAATTTGGCTTCAAGCAAGTTCAGGCATGTTTTTATGAAGGTAGATTTTTTAAACGAAGCTTGTTGGTTTAGGGGGACCCCGGGGAGGGGTCGAGTAAAGAGCTACGCATTTTTCACTAAAGACCACCAATTTACTTCAAAAACAACCTCATGACGTATAAACCAGGCAAAAAATACAGCAAAACTGGCGCTTACTCTTCTGTTGAATCTGAAAATGATTCCTACTAAGGATGTAGAAACGTCACTTAACGAAAACACCAATTGTTCTTCTCGTGAATGATTTGCTGGATTACATGTAATTTGGCAGTGAAACCATACAGTTTTTATCCGGTATTCCTTAATTTCCAACTTTAGAGTTTAACATGAAGTATAAAAGTTTTTGGTTCATAATGTCCAATGCTCGATAGTATGATCTAAAATTTTAGTTGCTCATCATTTCGGATCTTTTCGTCGACACGGCGCAGTATGAATGGTTACTGAGCGAACTCCTCGAACTTTATCAAAATTATCCCGCTGAAGATGAAATAATGATGGAGTATTTACTGCCAGCACTTTGTAAGTCGCTGGCCGTCTTAAAAATGGTAACTATGTGTTGTATTTCTCCACTGCATGTTCTTCAAGCATATTCAAATTGTTCCTACTATGACATAAAAGGAAAAGATGTATAAAACCGTAGAGTATAAAACCGTAGAGTCTCAAAAGTGACCTACTTGGGCTACTTTCGAAATTAGTGACCTCAAGGGGCGGTTACATTCAGTGGGGGCGCTTAGTTTGAGTTGTCATTTTTAGCATTGGTTAACTTCAATGGTGAACTCTTTATCCACGCTGTATGAACAGGATTTTTTAGTGCGTTTAAAGTTGTGTAAGGTTGCGTTTGACACGAATAAACGTTTTATTTAGAAATGTTGGGAAATTCCTCAAAAGTTTCATGAGTTAAGTGAACGGTTTCTCTCGCTATTCTTCACTAAGTATTAAGAAAGGCGACTATTTTCGAGGGGTTGCTTGGGCAGGCTACTTTACAGGGACGGTTGCTTGGGCAGGCAACTTTTGAGACTCTAAGGGTAACAATATACTAAAGGGAACACGTGTAAAATATACTTATCGGTGACCGCATGATCAGATTAATGTTAGTCACACAGAGATATGTAACGTTTTTCAAAGTTTCATGCGAAACAGGAAGGTGTGAAACCAGGATTGACTTCCTTTTACATTTTGAAAGAGAAACTGAAAATAATTGTACCTTTACACATTTATCTTTTGTGGAATACAATTCCATCTAACAAAGGCAAAATTTTCATCAAAAACTTTCAAGGCCAATTTCATGCAACCAAAAGGAAAATGTAATCCCTAAAACAGTTGTCAAAATAATAATAGTCATTCTCTACTTACACTTAAAAGTCTTTTTTATTTCGTACAAAAAAAAGGAAGGTGTAATCCCTGAAAAAGTTGTCAAAATAATGGAAACAACATTCAAATCTCCACATATTCCTCTTCAGGTGAGTGAATGCACCATTATCCATTTGCCATTTTTTTGAGTTTTGGCGGTATGCGCATGCGCAAATTTCGTTTCAGTTTCATGACAATCAAGCAAATATACATTTTGAACATAACACCCAAAATTTTTAGTTTATTTATTGATTACAGAGTACATCGTAGTATTTATACCTTATAGTTATGTTCTATTCTCGCTGACAATCCGGCTCCTTATTCTAACCTCAGCCTTGTTCATAGTACTTCATGACTGCAAATTATCTATATTAGAGGGGGTGGGGGCGATGTTCAGGAAATACTTTGTTGGTTATTATTAAAATCAATTGTGATTACAGATTATAAAACATGAATATATGATGTTGAGACCATCCCTGATTATCTATCTTCTGCGATCCTTGTCCTTACCCCTTACCTTGCCTTGAATGCACTATTATTCCCATTATTCCTTTTCCATGGATATGTTGAAAAACATTCACGTCATATGTACATTAGGTTGCTGCATTATTCGGAGCTCTCTATCTTCGAGTCTCACATCGTTTCGGTCGTAAATCTTGTCATACCGCTGGTCACAGATTACGTTATGAAAGTCTTGGCTCAAGTGAACGAGTAAGTCGAAACTTTGTGTTTCTGATTATGATCGTCATGCTTCAACTCATTGTTATTAATACATTTAAAGTTGTAGCGTTTTCGGCGAACATCGTTTGCTCGTGTTACTATCTGCGTCTTTTTACCTTCTGGAGCACTATGGCGGTGAGATCAATAATGTCGAATTCAAGAAAAACTTCATCACGGTGAGCAAAGTCACTTGATTTTGGTCATTGTCTATTTCTATGATCATGTTTATGATTGATTCAAAGTACGATAAAGTACAAAACACCATAGAAATGATGAATCTATCCATGACTATTTTCTAATTGACCTGATGAGAAAGCTCATTCATATTTGGTACTTAATGCTGGGCTTTCCGTTAATGATATGTTCTACCAGGGATGTATTTGGGAGAGAGTGGTGGTGTGCTGTGAGCAAATTCTCCGGTTTAGGGGGCAGTCGGTTACCACTGAAAACGCTTTAATAATATAGCACTTTAAGAACGAGAGCCAAAGGCCAGAGCCGAGTGCCGAAGGGGCGAGTGGTGTTTGGGGGTTCGAGCACGCTCCCGGAAATTTTTAAAAGTAAGAAGCTATAAAATGCTATTTCCTGGAGTGAATTCATACTAACCGTAAAATTTCAAACGCGTTTCTCCAACATATATTCAAATTTGACGTCCCTTATTTATTTCAGCGCCCCTAAAATTCAACAGCTGGGGCGTATCTCCGTCTTCCCCCCTGCTAGCACGCCACTTGGGAGAGGGGTACGGAAAAGGTGCCACAAAACAATTAATACATGACTTAATCAGAAAGTCCATTCATATTCGGTACTTACTGCTGGACTTTCCATGACTTATGTGCAATTAGGGGTATGTTTAGGAGTGGGTACAGAAAGGGTGCCACACAACATACCAAACATGGAGCACATGATACCAACATAGCTACCAATCAACTAAGCAAACGTAATTGTGATTTGCGTGTAATGGAGCACACTTCCAAGTACCAAAGATCTTTCAATCATAATGAAAAAGAAATAGAATTTAACAAGAAGGTCTGACATGCTTCGGCAAGAAGAAGCCAGCCAAATTCAATCCAAACTAGAGCACACACCTTTCCTCTCCCCCCTAAACCATAGTGGATGCATCCCTTTGTGCAAAAAATAATGAATGTATAGTGTTGCCCAGATGATTTTTTGTTATACATCTATAGACCATTTTAACATTGGCGTCGTCTGGAGAGGATAACGTTCCTTTGCATCTTTACCATGCAATAATACGTGGCTTTGAAAGATTGGTCGTCTCTTTCTCGTTATCAAGAGAAGACAGCGATGCTTTGGTTAAGTTTAGTATCGAAAGGTAGCGATTTCCATCATCCTACGAAAGCATTTCAACTTGTTTCAATTTTAGTGAAAAATGACACGATGACGGAGAAGAATTTTGTTTTCCATTTAATAATGTTGAAATTGAATAAGATTTATTGCAGTAAACAAAACGCTTAAGAGTTTTTAAAATAACCTTTATCCTCCAAACCAACTGCCACTTTTCCAGTAGCAGTTTTTAAACTTTTCCCTGTACCAAGTACATTGTTTTGTTCGAGATTGTGTTTAGTGATGCAGACGCGTAAAACCATGTTTCCTTCTCGAGGTTGGCCATACGAAATCCACAGAAAGCGATATCTGCTCTCGGTCTTTTGCTGACGTGCATGTACACGGGAAAGGAAGGCGATCGTCCCAGCGGTTTATTCCAAGACAACGAAGATGTCGACTCACCGAATGACGATGTTCTTTTATTGGCTTTAGAAAGAACGACAGCGCTCTTCGACCGGTAACTTGAAATTGCACATTCAACTTGACAAGATATTATATTCCTTTTTCCTTGTCTCCGAACTCATATGTCTTCAATTCGTTATCATACTTTAAACATAAATGTTGCAGTTCTGTCGATGATTGCGGGCTCATATTAACATACGCATGTTGTAATCCGTAGAAAACAATGGATTTCAAAAAACATAATGGGGCATATTACGCATATACAAATATGAGCCCCCCTCCCCTTCCCCTCTAAATTCTCGATAGTACTACGGTCGTTCATGAATACTAGAGCAAATACGTTTTCCTATGTTCTGTTATTTCTTTGTTTGAGCTTAAATTTATCTATGAATTATGGGAAGTTGCAATGATGGTCCCGAGTCAAGTTGATTGGTTTCTTTCTTTAAAATGTGTTGCAAGCTAGATATTTAGCACTCTTTTATCTCGAGTACTTTTTATTCAAATTTCTATTAAAATTTCTATTGTGAAGTTCCATTGCTCATGGGAATTAAAGATTTTCTTGCCAATTGAACAATTCACTGTTATTTAGCGTCATAATCCTTGTTTCTGCAGAATCCGTAAAGGTTTTCGTTCCGAGGCGAGGTTGGTATCGGAGATTCTACCAATTGTACTCTGTGATTTCTTTCCTCCGGACGAGGTTATGAATAAAGTGATTGGGGAATTCGTTTCCAGTCAACAACCACATCCAGAACTCATGGCTTCTGTTTTGTTTAAGGTTTGTAAATGCGCTCTGGGACGTTACAGCCCGTGTGGATAATGCAGGGGCGTAGAACCTTCCAAACACTTGCAAGTCTAAGTATAGTTTGTGAAAATTGTTGAAAATGTAAATTTTACGTTCTGAAGACTTTTTACCGATAACGAAAATTTACTGATCAATAGCGATTGAAAAAATATCACTCTTTCAACGATAAGAAGTTATTTGACCAATTTGAACATAGAATTTACGTGTTCAACTATTATGATGACCAACTATACTTAAAATTGGGTTCGCTGCATGTTAGAACTGGCAAATATTTGTCAATACAATTACAGTCATATTGACCAATACTTGCCCAGTTTTTAGATATGTGTGGTCTGATATGAAAATGACTACATCAGTGTAATTATGTGGTCATTTTCATACAACACCGCACACATACACACACCCAACTGGACAATTCTTTGCTACGTCCTCGGATAAACTATGCTATTTATGCTATGTGAAATGTTCCATGTGTTGACCGTTGTATGATTTCAAAAACGTTTCTTTCGGGTGTGTGTCTTAGGAGTCTGAGTTGTTTAACAACAATTCTATTATCTATTTTGGAGTAGGTGTGTGAGAATTTGATTAGCAAAGATCAACAAACATCAGTAAAAGATTGGATCTTACTGTCACTTGGTAGCTTTACACAGAGGTGCAAAGTCATTTTGGACAGATCATTGATGTATCAGTCATAAAGGTTTTCTTAACTCTGAAATATTGTCCATATATTTTAAAGGCCGCCGCTCGAATGGCCGTTTGGAGTTTCACCTGCATCTTCATCGCTGCTTCAACAAACCGATTGCTAAGAGCACTGTATCTTTAATATATTGTTCTCGAGTCTATCTAACATAAAGTTTCACCGATTAGATACATACGTCCTTAACGTCTCTTTTCTTTAACATATCTTTCTTGACTTTATCTAACATAAAGTTTCACTGACTACATACATGCATCCTTAACGTGAGTTTATCTTTAACATATCTTTCTTGACTCTATCTAACATAAAGTTTCACCGATTAGATACATACGTCCTTAACGTCTCTTTTCTTTAACATATCTTTCTTGACTTTATCTAACATAAAGTTTCACTGACTACATACATACATCCTTAACGCGAGTTTATCTTTAACATATCTTTCTTGACTCTATCTAACATAAAGTTTCACCGATCAGATACATACGTCCTTAACGTGACTTTATCTTTAACATATCGTTCTTGACTCTATCTAACACAAAGTTTCACTGACTACATACATACATCCTTAACGTGACTTTAACTTTAACATATCGTTCTTGACTCTATCTAACATAAAGTTTCACTGACTACATACATACATCCTTAACGTTTTATCTTTAACATATCGTTCTTGACTCTATCTAACATAAAGTTTCACTGACTACATACATACATCCTTAACGTGACTTAGATTCGAGCATGCCGTATCGCGAATTGGAAAATTAGACACGATCGATCGTACTTACTTTCTACTAACGGCGCTAGATTTCTATCATAATCAGGTTTGTTCGTTTTCCGTCAATTTTTTTTTAAAATGCATCTCATAAAAACTTGCTTCAATTTCTCCAGAACTTGAACGAAGAAGAAAAGGAATCTTTTCTTGCAACATTTAAGAAAGTTGCTCAAACGGGAACGCCTTACGCCGATCTTGTACAGAGGATTACTTGAAATATCATGAGCACCAAATACCTAATTTTGAAGATGACGATGGCAACTATCCGTGTAATTTAAATTAGAATTTTTCAAATTGAATGTATGAATAAATTATTTGGTGTGCTTAACTCATTGATGTGGGTTCAACTGCCGATACATTATCAAGAGATAATTGTAGAATTGTTGGCTAAACTTCCCGTGGTTAAATGTAATGACCACTGATCTCGTTATGAGACTGGATCAAGCAACTCTTATGTGTCTGTAGTCACATAAAATCTTTCCTTTTCTACTTTATGGGACTTAACAGCTTCTAGTTCCCCGGCTCGCGTTCCACTGAAAAGTTTTAAAGTAGGTGTTATAATAAATAATGCCGTAAATGATCAAATAAACGCCCGGTGCGTTGAATAAATTCAAGCTTTTCCAGGAAGGAGTGTAATAGAGAGAGGCGTTTATATGACTTCGATCACCTCCGTTCGTGAGCAAATGAACACATAAACGGTTTTTAATCCGACAGACGACCCATCATTTTAATCGTATCACAACGGTAATGTGTTGGATGGCGTCCATTAGAGAGAAAGAGGTATCTAATAGAAACAGGTTTTAAAGGGGGGCGTTTATTAGATACAAAGTGTAATTGATAAGAGGCGTTTATTGGATCATTTGCAGTTATGCAAATCTCTGCTGCTTTTATTGTGACGTCACAAAGGTATAAGTCGACATTGGACATTCTATTTCTTGAATTTAAGATGAATTTCTTAGCTGGATGTATTCATTTTATTCTTGCATGCATTTTAACTGTTCACGGCTTTGATTTCGACGAATGTCCTTCAAAAGAAAGTAGTTCTCTTGATGTAAAGTATGGATCTATGTCGGTCGTTTGCGACCGAAACTATCCAAAGGATTTGGTCACTTCTACTCCTGAAATTAAATTCTCGTTTGCCGATGTGGTAAGACAGCAATGTCTTTTGACCTGACGCAATATCCCCAAAACTGATTTTCTACATCACACTCTATCTTTTTATAAACTAGTCACCCAAATAAATCAAGTTTCTTTAAGGGCAGTAGTTTTAAAAATACCCTACTTAATATTTCTAATACCAACAAACCTGACACTAAGTCATTAACCAAAGGTTGTCCTGATTGTTGTTGGCTAGGTACTCTATTATTGTTCACTTGAAGGTGACATTTAAATGTTGAAATGTTTCGTTGTGCTAACCACATGTCATGGTAAAATTGTTGCTGGTTCTGTGAAATGCCTGTTTATTATTTAAAAATAAAATTTTACTTGCATCCACCATCACCAGGGGGGGATGAAGGGAAGAATTACCCTTCCTGTATTTCATGACAATTTCAAATTGATAACTATATATCACTTATTTTGGTGCATTGTTTATGACTTGTCTCCTCTTCCCATCTTCAAAAATTTTACCTTTGCCCATAAGCTTGATTTATCATAGCCTGTTTGCTGGTCGATGTTCTTATGCTAAGAATGGTGCTTTTTTTGCAATTTTTAGAATAAATATTATGAAGTTCTTATGTTTGACCCGGATGCACCATCTGCTATGAATCCAAAATCGCAGAATATACCAAAATGCCAAAGTTGGCTTCATTTGTACTTATCGGATGTTAAGGTAAGTAGGCTGTAACAACTTGAAATTTCAAAGCAATGATCTTTTCTGTATTAAAGCATTTGCTAAGTTTGTTCAAAATGTTCATTCTTTTACAAGGGAGTGAGCTTAAAAAGGTTTTTTGGCAAATGATGGCACATCAGATTGGAATGTCATTACAGGTAAATCATAAATGTCTTTCTGAAAAGCAGGCTCAGATTTTTAAAGTGTTCACATGGATACTGGGGTTTAGTATTTGGTATCCCTCCTGATAATCTAGTTTCCCAAATCAAGGTATGTGACTTGTGGGTTTTTTATCCACAAGTCACATACCAGGATCAGATATAACATAATCCCATATTTATCTCAGTTTGTGAAATCTGAAATTAAAATTCATCAAAATCACTTCTATTCAATTCAGTATTAAAAACTTCTTCCATGTCATTGTTGCCCGTCTGATCTGAATCACGATCGAAATCACTATTGCTTTATTTTGTCATGACTTCAAAATTCATTTCATTAAAATTGGAACATTTTCTCTGTGGAATTCAAAATGATAACTCCTTGTTTCAACATAAGTCTGTAGACATACTTAAATACAGTTAAAATGACAGTTAAAATGTTGCTTCATTTTTCATTATTCTTTTTTATAGATTACAATCCACCAGCACCACCCAAAGGTGTGGGTTATCATCGATACATTTTCACTGTCTATGGTCACACAAAACCTGCAAGGTTTTATGAAAAGATCACGCAAAGATGTGGTTTTGATATTGATTTATTTTCTCGTACCCATAAATTAGAGTCCATTCCAGATGCAAGAGTAATGTTCCGAACAAGAACTGAGTGAATTCAGATTAAAGAATTTGTTAGCCTTATTTAAAGTAAATTTAGAGTGTCACTATGTAACTGTGAAGACTACCCATTCAATTGTAATATATATTCTATCTATAGTATATTTAATATATGTCCATTAACTGTTCCCATTAGCTGTAGGAAAATCATGTGTACTTGCTTTAGCTTTATATGCTGGCCATCTGCAAACTGGACAGTTAAGGTTGTTCAGTTGATGCTCAGACTTGAACCATTTCTCCAAACAAAGTTGATGAAAAACATGTTTGCAAGGTAATGATACCATGATACAGTTTTTCCGATAGGCACCAAGGCAAATAGAGCATTCTTCTGATATGATTGTTTTGTCAGGCCTTTTCAACCATTTACAGAAATTTGCATCACATGCTGCCTTTGTTTTTTGTGAGAACCTGCTATCAGACGGCCGTGCGCACTCACAGTTCTTCCAAACAGGTAGGTCCCTCACAAAGTCTGTGGGCAAAAGTGGTTGAAGCCATAGATCAGGAGTTGCAAGCCTTTGTATAAGCATGTCTTCATATGCATGCAAGAAGAAAGTGCCTTCGTTAAGCCGCAAACTGGAAGGAAAGACCATGGTTGTTCCAAAAGAGTTGAAAAATCTACTGAAATACATCAAATCTTCATAAAACCAGTCTGTCGAATCATCATTATCAAGATATTTGATCTTTCTTTTAAGCCTGTTTAAACCAAAGCCATACATGCAAAAGCTAAGAAACCATAAAGACCATTTAGAATAGGATAAGAAATAATATCTAACTAGTGATAACAGATTGCTGGTTGTAATGAAGCGACATATGCGAAGACTTATGTTTATGAGAGGTTGTGCAATATCCAATCGGTACACTTTAACAATCGGAAGCCAAATTATCATAAGCGCCGTGTTGGCAAAAACAAAGAACATGAAGAATTTGACCATTTTTCTCAATATTCCACCTGAGGTTAAAAACAATTCCAATATACAAATTTGATTGACAAGTATTATTGTTAAAAGAAAAGCCTCATTCACTTCCGGATGTAAACTTGTCAAAAATGTTTCCAGAGATCTGTATTGAATAAACTCTCCTTTCATCATTCCATAAGAAAGCTGTCCTTCTGGTGTAATCACCAACAGTCGACAGAATCGCTTGCTACCATGTTCTCCCAAGATTTTATCAGCATTATTTTTTGTCACTTTGAAGTATGCAAAGTTGACTCTGCCCATAAACTTTATGGATAAAGATGACAAAAGAGCAGGTGGTTCATCCAGTTGACCAAAAAACACCAATTTAGTCATCTCATAATTACTTTTCTCTTTGCTTGCCAAGTATTGGGAATATTCTTTGGGATTTTTTAGCTTCCTCACTCTTTTCCCAAGTATGCTATTTATCCAGGAGAATGCACGCTCCACGGAAGGTTTGGAACTGTAAATATGAATTTTGACATTTCCCTTGGCATGATGTCCAACTGGAGATGAAAGAAGCAGACATTTCGCATCCCAGCCATTTTTAGCACATAATCGGGGATCCAAGCCGCAATCAAACACTCCCGCTTTAATTCCCAATAATGTCATCTTCTTCGATAGTCGTCGCCATTGTTTCAATGATAGTAGAGAGCCTCTGTAGTCTGGAATGATTTTGACAAGCCATCCGCTCGCCTTCGTGTCTTCGATTTTCTCAAAAAAATGAGAGGAACTATGGAAGTACGTTACTTCGTCATCCTCATCCTCTTGACTACCATTAACATCACTGCAGTTGCAATTCGAGCAAAAACTTCCCGATTCTTCAACGAGCTGGGCTAATTCGGTCTTATCCACGACGCCGACATAACTAACACCTCTTTCGTCCAACAATCTCTTCAATTTTCTGACGCTAACAGCGAGAGGATTAAAAAGAGGGGAGGCAACGCAACTGAGTTCCAACCAGTTTGCAGATAAGTCAAGAACTTTGGCTACCAAGAATATCAAAAGGAAATACATCAAAACCAAAATCGCTTTGGCCAGCATATTTATTGCTGTTTTGTTTACATTTTACATCGCGCAAAATAGTAATGGCGGCTTTAGACGGGTAGGATGACTGGACTAAATTTGATTGGTTAATATAGAGACATTCCTGATTGGCCAAAA
The DNA here is from genome assembly GCF_021976095.1 of Xenia sp. Carnegie-2017. Lineage (NCBI taxonomy): Eukaryota > Metazoa > Cnidaria > Anthozoa > Malacalcyonacea > Xeniidae > Xenia > Xenia sp. Carnegie-2017. The sequence goes on along the minus strand of NW_025813484.1, from coordinate 6,048,672 downwards.
TCAGTTACTCATCCAATCATTAGTAATCCAAATCCAAACAAGCCAATGTGATCCTCAAATATATGGTCAATTCAATCCCAGTCAATCCAACAATCCAGTAAGTCAACAAGGGTGTGAAACAGGGTGTTTTGTGAACATGGAACATGCCTTTAAGCGGGAAAATTACAGTAAAAAAATAAAACATGGCAGTGACAAAGATTTATCAATAAGTTCAAAGGTGTTTGGAACTTTGGATTAAAAATTATGCCAAAATATGAATAAAGATTGATTGAAGGTAAAGTAAGAGTAAGTGCTTTTCAACTGTAATATTTTGAATCAATGCATCAATAAGAAATGTTTTGTGTTCGTAATAAAGTGAAATCTCTAAAAATGCTAATACAGCAATGCTATGTTATGTAAAAAAGTTTTTGTTGGGCTGTGCCTTTATGCAACGTATTGCGCCTGACTGCGAGACATTACTTTCCCATTCTGTGCATATGTAGCATAAAAATAACGATAACTATTCTTGAGTAGCTTTGTTATTTATAGGTTTGGGTAAATATTCGGTCGGACTTTCCATTCAGTTGTTTTTTTGCCATTTTGCTATGACGGCGAACGACGGCGACCTCCGACCTCGGACCTCGTATTTTTGAAGAGGAATTGTACGACTTTCCTTCTTTCCTTTGTCTGAAGTGCCTATGACACAAAAATTATTGGTGTCTCAAATGAAGCTTATGAAAGATTTATGGCATTGCAGTAGAACTTCTATAGTTCAATGTGAATTGACACTTTCGACTTATAAAATTTAGGTCTTTGAATTATACCCTATGTTGCCTTCCGAGATTAGAGTTCGAGTTATCTGGGGAAATTTGACCGAAAGGAAAATGAACTTTGTTTACGTTAGCAATGAGTCCGAATCAAGCGAGTTTGAGTAATCAGGGCTTTACTATACTACACTTAGGCGATGTATAAATTAGAGAATTTAAGGTTAATCGTTTGCTAATCTACAATCATACATATCATAAACTCGTTTGTTATTTCGTTGTTAAGCTATAAGCTTGCTTATGGTTTATCTAAAATTTTCCATTGTTGTGACCACGTGATATAAAGCAAATTTGTCTGATATGTCGAGAATAAATGTAAACAACTACTATGTACATGAGGAAATCTCATGAAATTTCCACACAAATAACTTCAGTTTATGGATTTTAAAGAAATTTTAGTTTTAGGAGATGTTTCACTAAAAGACATGAGAAAATTTCGTGTCTCAGGCACTTTCAGCAAGACACAGACAGACTTGTCCAGTGTAATTATTGAGATTTGACTCTTCTTGGGCGGGAGAGGGCGAGAGAGAAGAGGTGTGATGATTCATACATTCTGTCCTTCACATGTCATTCATACGTCTGGCTATTCCTCAAGCCTTGCAAATTTGTACGACAGTCTGTATTGTTAAATGCTATGTGTAAAAAATGCTTTTCTACCAAACACCAGAGCAGTGAATGACCGTTGTCCGTTTGTCCGTGTCTTCATTTGTTTAACCCTTTTGAGACGGACTTTTTCAAAAGTTTGTACGCATTTCGTTTGGTGATTCGTGCCGCACGGCGCGATCCGTCTCAAAAGAAATAATACAATAATTTTATACTGCACGCTCTTACGTGTCAATTTCAGGTCAAAAAGATGCGCCCTCGAAATTCCAAAAACAATACGTGTGACCTTCCTTTTCTTGGCAGAGCTCAATATCCTATATAGGTTTGAGCGTGTGGGCCTTTGATAAAATTCTTCTGATTACTTTCGTTAGAAAACATTCACTGTGAGTTGTGTATCTTCATTCTACAAAGTGCGATGGCTTATATCATACCTACATCGTGAGCAATTGTGCCAGAAACTCGTTATTCTAATTCCGTTAATTTGCGTAAGTGTTGTTAGTTAGGGCAGAAAAGTCGATGAACAATTTGCTATAACTATGGGGGTGTATTGATATGAACAATATCACGCCCACTGTTGAAACTTCAGACATCTCTCGACAATCAGCAAGTGTACAAAATATCGTATAATTTATTTATTGTGTATATTGGTACAATTTTGTATCATGTAAACATGCAAAATGCACATTGAAATTAAAGAATAATGCATGGCATTGAATTTTCAGCAGCAATTTTCGCTGTGGAAAAAACGACTGGAAGTTGGGCACCATATATATGTTAAAGCACATTTCCTCACGCTCAATAAGTCATTAATTAACAGCTCTAATTGAACAATATTACATTTGAGGAACAAAGAACATCCCAACATTAAGTTTCATCACACACACATACACACACATAACATAATATACGAGAAAACAGGAAAAATAGTTATTTTTGATTTAATTCGTTGAAACGCGATGTATGTATTAAACACAAGTACGTCTAATGGGCGTGTTTATACTAAAACACCTCTTAAAACGCATCGTAAATGCCGAAATACGCGTGGTGATCTTTTTCTTTGTTACACTTTTGCATGAGCACTAACTACCTTAAATATGATGCGCGAAAAAGTGCTCTAGCTAAAGTCCTTCTTGGTCTTAATGCTCCCAACCCTTCAGAGTACAGCCGAGCAGACGCCAGTTACGCAGATGTTCTTTGTCAATATGATTAGTAAAACAAAGATAGGGTTACACGTTAGCCAATCAAAATCACGAAAATTATGGTATATATTATGTTTGTAACTGACCTTAGCCGAGTACGTCAGTCCATGCAATTGTGTCATTTTAAGTCGCGTTCAAACTTAGCTTACTTGTACAAGATAAATGAAAATGCTTCATTTACCTAAATTTTAACCTGTAAAGGTATTTCAGTCTGTTTCTTTCAGCTGATTTATACAAAATTCCGAGATAAAGTTCGTCATGCCTTGTTCACGTGTGATGTATAGATCTGTTTGGCATTCGTCCAATGAAAAAAGTGCTCTCCTCTTGTTATTTTCCTTCACGATTGATTTTACCTTAGTTTTGTATGTTTTTATTTTGTTTTTGCTCGGACTTGCGTTCATATTGGAGATAAGAACTGTAGCCCCTACATGCAAAAATATAATTATTTTTACACATAATGCTTCACATTGTTTGTCGTGATCTGTCTCGATGCATTATTGAAAATTTAATATTTGTTATCTTTTCATTTTTTTGACAATAAGATGTCATAAGAATTACAAACACGAATGCATGTTGCTCACAAATCACTTCATCAAATCACATTACACAAGGAAATAAGACCATATTTCTACCTTCGACCATAAATGGACCATAAAGAATAGGCGATTTATTACGCAAAAATTTTTCTGAAGATTTTTATCGTGTTTTTGATTTGGTCATTGCTCACAATTTACATGACAAACATTGCTTGAAATTCCAAAGAAATTTCCATTTTGAATGAAATTTGATTTAAAACAGATCTTTCCAACAAAAACTTGGCATGCTTCACAAATGGATTTTGGAATTCGATATGTACCCTTGGGCGAACGATTCAATCACACCATTTTCTATCCATTCTGACTGATATTGCTGTGTTGTACAAATGTACGGTGCTATGGTTTCGTGTTTATAAACATTCCGTTGAGTCGTTATGATGTTACCAATGGCCTTCAAGTTAAAACAAATATCGCATGCTTCAGATGGCGGACGTAACAAAAAGGACTCATATGATGCTGCACACAAGCAGCGCTGAAATGTACCCAGTGTATGACTGTATCTTTGCCGCTGACGATAAAATCTTTCGATGCTTGCATGCGTTAAAAGTGATTAAAACAAAATGATTGTTTTAATTTCTTTTAATTAAAATGCGTCGAAATTGGACATCGTCGCCCGCACAGGAGGTCATTCATATTAATACAGATGGAAATCTTGCGTATTTTATGAAATAATGTTTTCAACAATCGAGAAGAAAATATGCATGTTTCTTTTCATACGTACGTATGTTTAATTAGATCTTACGTATTTTTTATCACGAGCGTCGAGCGACATTATATTATGCTATTCAGCGTTTTAGTAAAACTATGACATATTTTTTACAGCGAATATCGCGCCCGGGTATCTTGCTTTGTATACGTAGCAGTTGTACAATACAAAAACAAAGACTTTAACGTGGAATTTTTGTTGCGATATTTATCTCTCGGATTTTTGCCTTTTATGGCATCCATTCCATCAATAAGTGTCTGATAGGCTGATAATTTACTGGTTTTCATCTGATCAGAATTTTTAAACGAAACACAGTGCGTATTATGTTGGATGTGCATGATGTGGCAGGCATGTTCAGGATCGTAGCAAAATTATGTCTTTGGTTGATGTATAATTTCGAATACGTTGCCGTGAAAGACATACTCCGACATTTAACAGCGGGGGCTCGTGAAATGACGTTGACTCGGATCATTATGAATATTACTCAAGTGCCGAAAATGAATTCAAAAAATGTGTAAACATTGAGATAAACATCTTTATGAAAAGAAATTCGATCCTAATACTTTACATCGATCATTAAATCACGAAATTTCTCACATTGAAATAATTCAAACTACCAAAGTTTTCATCGTTTGGGCGTATAAAAAAGGGGAACTTAGACAATATCTAGGCAACACAATACTAAAAAAGTTCATGATCGAAGAAGTGTTGGGAAGATACAAACTAAGCAGAATCCGCTTAGGCCATCGTAAGCTTTCCTCCACACACGCGAATTGGGATTGTACAAAATGATTTACACAACCTTATTGTTTTTTTTTCTTTATATTTCGATAGAAAGGAAAATATTGGAGGCTTACAGTTAACACGCCTCGACATAATCAAAATATACTATAAATTGTTCACTAGCGAAGAACATGGCGCGGCCATAAGCTTCGCTTGTCATGTGGAAGGATCTTCTCGTAATCCCGAATCAACAGGAAGACTCGCATTCTCCTCGTGACTCAATATGGAATATTACATGCATCCAGTTGTTTCATTTTTATATACACAAGGTTTTTATAGGACCAGCCTAAAACAATCATCTCTTGCAACTGTTTAAATATAATACAAACGTGTTTTCTCTCTGGGTACTAAATGTTTAAGTTATATATACTTGTTCTACATATTTGATAGCGCCAGCGCTGGTAAATGTATTTTTTTGAGTGCAAAGTTGGTGATGGTTAAATAAATTGTTCAAGCAGAAAGGGGTCTTGGCATGGTGGAAAGAGAGGGAACTTGAAATTGTGACGAAGGCACGGTCGTAAGATTCGAATGGCTTTGAGCTACTAAAGCCTTTTTAGCCTCTTCCTCTTTTTTGGCTTGCTCGCGCAGATGGATTTTCGTGTGCCTTCTTCTCTCGTCAGAACGGGCGAAGCGTCTGCCGCAGGTATCGCACGCAAATGGTTTCTCACCGGTGTGCGTTCTGATATGGGTTGTCAGATGATCAGAACGAGAGAAATTCCTCATGCAGATACGACATTGAAAAGGTTTCTGACCAGTGTGCGTACGCATGTGGCGAGTGAGCTCGTCAGAGCGAGAAAAGCGTCGGGAGCAGGCCTCAAAAGGACATCCATACGGTCGTTCACTTGGCGGTGTTTTGGCTCGTTTCGTGAGTTGGTCGTCTCTTTCACTTTAAGTATGTTACTTCCACCTTTCACAGGTCTGATGTTGTGGTTGTTGCTGTTATTATTGGGTGCAGACTTGGGGACCTTCATGATGTTGTTGTTGTTGTTGTTGTTATTATTGAAGAAGTCGTTTGCGGAAGGATTCAGTAGCTTTTCGAGGCTCGCGTCCATTTTAAGATTTTGCGTAAGCCCATTTGGATCGCCAATCAATGGCCACTTCATATTTACGGTTGCTGTAACTGGAAGGTATGGGAGAGTAGAGAGTGATGGAGGTGCCTTCGTGTAAGGGAAGGCCGTGGCGGCTTGCGTCACTTTTTGGTACGTATCAAAGAGTTGCTGTTGCTGCTGAATCTTTTGTAACAAGGCAGCGGATTGCGGTTGAATTGTGTTTTGAATGCTGCATGAAACTGGTGGTTGCGACATTGATGCGGGAGTGGAGCACGAGGAAAAAGGAATCGCAGTATTGATGGGGTTGACGTTGCTGACGAGAGAAGTCAAGACCGTGCGATCAGGATTCCACTGATTGTGAGGTGGCGAGCTGTATGGGGAGGTTTGTGAAGTTGGAGGTGGGCTTGTTCCGGAGGTTTGAGAAAACACTTCTGCAAGAGATGGAGTTTTAAATTGGTCGAAACGATGTGCGTTTTTTTGGAGTAGTGCGATGTCGGGTTTGATGTCTTGTTTTAATTCGGGCACGGCTGCGAAGTCGTACTCTCCTGTTCAAGAAAGGAATAACAACATAGATTTAGTTTAAACTCTTACACCAACGCATTACTCTCAAACAAAACACAAAAGTCCTGAAAATTTGAACACAAAATATCGACTAGAGTATAAAAGAAGTTCAATATCACTATTTCGAAACGCGCAGAATTTCATAAAAATCGATCGACTACCAAACGTAGCATGAAGAAGAAACATATCATTTCTTTACAATGAGAAGAGTGTTTAATTTAAAGCGCTTTATGGAAACGACGATTAGGTTCGCGTAAAATGTGAAGCGAATGATGGCGTCAAAGCACGTAAGTGCGTGATACGACTTACGCCCAAAGTCATCGAATTGTTCATACAAAACAAAGAGTTATGTATCAAAGGAATTTCGAATGCATTGCCAAAACCTATGTCAGTTTGATACACTAGCGTTGATTAAAACGAGCGTCATCAAATAAACGAGAGTTTTAATACCGATTGAGAACACTTTAAACTATATACCTGGCACTGTTTGTTCGCCGAACGTGTCAACGCCAAAAGTGAAGTCGTCAATACAAGCTTGAGCCGTTTGCGTGTTAAGCTGCGATGCTAAAAATCCGGAGGTATCTGTCCAGCCTAGCAGTTGATCTGTAGCGACTTTCGCTAGGCTTCCTAAGCTTCCCAACGCGTCTGTGCTCGTTAGTAAGTTGCTATAGTCGTAGCAGTTTGTGTAAGTCATTGTAGGTTTAAACTAAAAAATTCGACGAAAACTTTGAAACTGATCAACAGACGTTATTGCCAGCAATAACGTTTTATTTTATTTTTTTATTCGGACTAGCCGAAGTTCACTCTTGTACTTGCTTGGTTTGATTTAATTCCGCTGGCGTGCGCCTTAAACTTTTATTACGTTGCGTCCTTTGAGGTTTGATTGTGTCGTCCCTTTCCGCCAATCACCGCTGTGCATTCTCGTGACGTCAACGACACGATTGACGTAATTACTAATGTGCTATTATCTGTATTTGGTTTCAGATTAACATTCCGAACTGTAATTATTCATGACAACTAAGGTCTTATACTATTTTTATATGATTTCCTCGGATTTTGACTGGCTATGCATTACGGGTGGGTACTTTCATTTAACTTTTTGCAAATGAAAACGACGGCAATAACAGCGGGCGCTCCTTCAGCGGAAACAAACTATTAAATAACATTATGAACACAATATGGGTTCGCATATCGACGATATTGAAACTAGGTGTTGCTTTGTTTTGTTGCTAGGAAACTAACACAAAGCTAGCAAATGCCCGTTGTTAAGTTATGCGGAACTGCGATAAAATATGGCGTCGAGCACTGTCTATGTATAAAAGACTGTTTTTGGTTTTGATATTAATTTTTAAGGTGTAACACTTGGCGATTAGCCATCACCGGATGTTAAAGTTTTTCACCGGTGTTCTCCGAGTAACAACTCGCCGATGTACAGCGAATGCAGATTTCGAATTTATTATTAATGCATCAAGAGCTTCCACCTGCCCTCTCAGTCAAGGCAAGCGCATTAGATCGATCTCACGAAGGGAAGCAATTTGTCAATATCTGCGCGGCCAAATATAGCGCAAGCGGTCTAAAAATAAATGCAGCTGTTATTAATATTAACTATGTGCCTCGAGTGCAATGATATGGGCTAGATATTACAAACATTGCTAAATGTTATGAAAATACAGAATACAATCGCCAACACTGGGACAATTTCGAAACGTATAGAGTGTTATTTTACACTACAGCCGAAGGGCGAGAGGTCAACCTTATTATCGACTAGGCAAGGCGAGATAATCTTCACTTTAAGGCGATTGGGTGGTGGTGTGTATTTTTTATACTCTTGCTATTCGTAGTCCGAATTATATGCGTCGGAGTTTTGGATAGTAAGTAGGGATAAGAGCAGAACAGCTGTGTTAATCTTCGTTTACAGTATAAACGTATAGGTAACAGGTATACGTGGGAGGCAGCTATAAATTACATTTTAAGTCAAAATAAATTACAAGAAACGCATGGTCTAATTGTACTCACATTTTTAGCACATGCAATCGTTGGTAAACGTTATTACTTCAAATAAGTATTCGTGAACTGGCACGAACAGCAGCTTACTACGATATATGTCATCAAACTAACTGATATAATTCATGCATATTCGTATCATCGCGTGCTTTTAAAATCTAGGTGATTTGAACGGATGGCAAACCATGCAGGCACGGTTTACGATGTAGTTGAAAAAAGTCGTTCGTAACGCTGTTAAAATTTTATCTTAGAGCGACAATTCAAGCCGCAAGCAGTTTTAGGTTGCATGCACTTGTTGTAAACCTTACATACTTATGATTTAATCGTCAACAATGCGAGAATTCCTGATGTGTCGAAAAGATAAACGATTGACTTAATAATGATCTATTGATTTTCTTCAATTAACTAATGTGTTTTAAACTCATCGTGTGTTTTCTGCACGCTTTCAGAATTCCACAACAGCATCTAGTAAGCTGAGCAGAGCAGCTGTACACTCGAAACATTTTTTCGAAATACAGTACGGTTTATTTGAAAAAAGCTAAAGTGCGCCCACCAGTTTATTATTACAATGCATGTATCGACTGCATATATAATCATCACCTGATAGTTATCAGCTGATGGACTCTCTTCGTCGGATGTTATTCAATTTCATCACACTTTGGTACAGCAACTTTCATTTTAGCATAATGATAAAAATTTGATATAAGTCCATTGCTCAGGAAGTCGAAGTAAAATTTCGAAGAGGAAACTCGATATTACATGGTCAGTCTTCACACAATCAACGAAGATTTCCGCGACCACTGAAATATTCCCAAAAAAATATGCCGGTAAAAATAATCGTTTACCGAATAATCCCTATGACGTCATCTTAAGATGCGGATGCACCAGAGACTGCCCCTATTTTTCATATATACAAATGGGATGACTATTCAAAGGCCAGAAATCCGTGTCGAGTATCGAAAATTTTCCTCCTACATGTGAATGAAACTTCTTAAAAGAAATATCAGTTCCTACTTTTTTGTTTCTATATATAAATATATATGTTATCATCATCATCCTCATCATCATTCATCATCGTGTAACATAACCTAAGCGTGCAAAACTCAGTGGGACAGCAAAATTTTTCTGTTCATAACATGCAACGTCCCTTCTATCAACGGTATTGAGCGGTCTTCTTGTGAAAGTTTACCACGCAATAGCATACGTGACTATCGTATTACGATTTCAACTTAAATGTCAAGATCTCTCCTTTGTAGGCCAATTGAAACTAACTGCCCCCACACACGTAATGATGTAAAAGGACGGACGGATGCAGCGACCACGAATTATGTTTTATGTTGTTCTTATGGTAAATTTAAACTGACAGCGCAAAAGAGCTGACGAAGGGTACGTCGTCAAATAGAAACCTTTCATCTTTGACATACAACTCCTTGTACAGGCGATACCCTATTTATCAGGGTAGTAAATAGGATGTAATTTTCGACAGTTTCAGTTTCGCCAAATTAATTCAAAACAATTCCAATGCATCTTGCCACGCCATGTCATGCATTACAATCCAACTAAACGCATTAATTTCTAATAAAACCAATTAATTGATTTCTAATTTCGCGTAATTCTCGGAGTTAAGCTTTAGCGCATCGTTAGCGTGTAATTGCTTATTGCATGGTTATTTCATGTTTTCCACCGTAGAGTGAAACGAGTACCATTTCTACAAATGTTCGCGTGCTAATGTTTCTTCATAGGTCCAAATATGTACCGCATTGCAAAAAACTACGAAAAGCAACTTACCATTCGTCGTGGGTTGAAATTGAGCCAATGTGCTTGATGGTGCTGCTGCGAGTTGTCGAAACTGCTACAGAAAAAATGCTTTGGATTAAATTAAATTTTCATGAAAGGTGAGTTTTCAAAGAGAGTCGCAATGCTAATAACAGTCCGAGACGTTGATCTAAGAAACCACCTGCCTGCCTGCCAAGAAAGTTTAGAGATTGAAAAGTTGGGAAAATTTTAGCGTTAGTCAGACGAAAATACGGCGAACCTTCTTTGAGCTAGCGAAAATATTTAGAGCACCCCAAAAATGATAGCTCCCGTACGCCTATGGTGATGCACACATGGCAAACTGCATTCGAAGATTTACTGAGCCCTCTCGGACATTCCACTTAGACGTGAACGTCATCATGTTATAGTGGTACGTGCCCGTTCCTTTTTGTTCCTTTTCCTCATAACTGTCAGTTTGACTACTATAATGCCTTCCTCTTTATTCCTGAGGATATTTTTGGTTTCGCGTACTCACGAAGTTTGCAACTGACAAACTTCGTTGATATTTTTACTTTTGACAAGAATTTTATTACGATACATTTCACATCAGTTTCCTCGTAATTTCTTGTAGCTAAGAATCATTGCCGCATAGTAAAAACTGATTGGTTAAAATAACCATAAAACTTGGTTACCTCAGATTCGTTTAACCTTTTTAACCAATCACATGGTTATTTTAACTAATCATATGGGTATTTTAACCAATCATATGGCTATTTTAACCAATCATATGGTTATTTTAACCAATCATATGGTTATTTTCACCAATTACATGGTTATTTTCACCAATCAATTTTTACAGTGCGATGATGGAGATATTAGACTGAGGATCTACTTTGGCTAAACCACGATGGCTAAACGTTTAGTTTATTCATTGGAAAATAATGATATACGTGGTAATTCACATAGGCGTACGGGACGAGGAGGGCAGGGGGAAAACTGCCTGCCAAGAAAGTTTAGAGATTGAAAAGTTGGGAAAATTTTAGCGTTAGTCAGACGAAAATACGGCGAACCTTCTTTGTGAGCTAGCGAAAATATTTAGAGCACCCCCAAAAAAATGATAGCTCCGTACGCCTATGGTGATGCACACATGGCAAACTGCATTCGAAGATTTACTGAGCCCTCTCGGACATTCCACTTAGACGTGAACGTCATCATGTTATAGTGGTACGTGCCCGTTCCTTTTTGTTCTTTTTCCTCATAACTGTCAGTTTGGTTTCACTCCTTTAATTTTCTTCAGTAAATGGAATAAATCGTTTAAAATTGCGTCGTCTGCAAAACAGAACTCACTTTTCAAGTGTTTTCTCACTTCTCATTCGTATTCGTAGCTAAATGCTTGTTTTGTTTTGCATTTTGCGTTTTACAAAACCGCTTTGCTCTTTGCTTCATGAAATTTATTTACATTTTGTCGAAAACTGATTACAGATAGTGGACCGGGAAAAATGTTTGTGAGGCAAGGAATGCACTTTATTAAAATAAAATGATTGCATATGCCGATGAAATATACCCTGGAGGTTTTGCGCGTTCTCGATAGCTCTATCAACTTTTGAATAACTTTAAATTGGAAGACAGCATTTTGCTAGCTTTTGCAGCATGAAACAAAAGTTGAAAATTATCACGGTGCCAAATAACCTACATCAAAAACCTGAAATTGTCGGAAAAGTCAGTTTTCGAAAATTTGTTTAAAATATTTTTTTTTGTTTTGATCTTTATAATATCAATACATGGAAACGTAAATTTTGTAATCTTAAAAGATCTTTTCAACGAAACTTCTAGTATTTTGCTATGAACGGGATGATTGTTTAAAGAATTTTCTCATGTGAAACGAATCTCCAGACATTCATCAAGGTATAACTCTCGTGGTGATTGCAGAAACGTAAAGTATAAACTAGGCTTTGAGGTGTCTTGCTAGGCTCTTTCTGGTTTCCAGGTCATTTTTGAAAGTGTTGCATTTCTTCACGATGATGGGAAGTACCAAAGACTAATCTCAAAAATCTTGCTAAAATTATCAATATGTGTTTTCGACTGATTTTTGTATCGCCTTCTCATGATATAATTATATATCATAACACGTCTAATTATATAAACAAAAGATTTCAATCGCAAATCTGAAATGATTAAGTAAAACATATTTGGAATAACTAAAACATATATGCATATATAATAATAATATAGTAGCTACAATAAAAATAATAATATTTATAATATACATAATCAAATATTATATATGTTTATTATTTATCAAAACGTTGCAATTCTTTTAAAGTCGTATACACCATATACCATCTGCGGTATACTTGGCTTACGAACTTTATACGTAGCTCCTTATCTACAGCGAGACTGAAAAAATGAATGGGAAACGTGTGTATAAAACGAAGAAGTCATAAGAATAAAGATTCAGAAGCTGAAATTCAGTGTTCCTACGGAAGAATTTGTTTGGCAATTATAAGAGCAACGTAACATTGTGTGCTTATGAAATTAATTCTTATTTGAGCATACTTTGGATAATTGCAAAGTCTCTTGACTTTAGTTGCCATCGTAGCGACTTATTTACGGCCGAAAATTTCGCAAAACGAAAAAGTAGGCCCGCAAAACTATCTATTATGAAGTAAAATATGTTTGGCGACTTTCGCTCCGATTTCTTTCACAAATTCTTTATGGAAAAGGCATTTGGCATTGTTGAGGTTGATTAAGAATGCATGATTGCCTTTTCACAATAAACTCCGCTATTAACATAAAATATGGAGAGTATACTGTGATTTATAATACACGGCAATACTTGACAAATTTCTACATCATTAACATCATTTTGTCGCTTAAAATGAACTCGCTTTACAAACCGACTCACGTTTTGTCATATCTCACTGTCAATCCCAGTAATTGGCCTCTGTTCGAACTGTCAAATTGTTTTAGCCAAGCGTTCGAACAAATATTATAGATTTAATGACCCAGCAATTAATTCAAATATTTTTACCTTAAATCATTCGTGGCGACAGTGAATTTCAGAACGAAAGACAACAGTAAAGAGAAACTGGCAGTTTTTATCTCACCTTCTGTAGTGGTGCTCGCGTACCGACTCAGTGCGGCGTAGTTATAAAAGCGAGATCAAAGCAGACAAAAACAAGCAATATCGAAGTGCCATTTGCTAAAACCTTTGCCTTGACACAATACGCCTCCCCAAAAAATCATTTGGTTAATTTGTATTTAGAAAACTTATCTTTGTGTTCTTGCCCACTAAGTGTGCCGGCGATCTAACTGTTCTTTCTTATGTAATACATTATAGATAGACTACCAGTTAAGCTAATTCACTGCTCAAATTATCAGGTGGAAAAATCTCGCGGCGTTGAGTGAAACGCTTTCAATACGCTATATTTTACCTTGAAGTAGGGTCAAACGTGGATCGGCTGACATTCTTTCGTCTGACTGATAAACTTTTAAGAAGTTGAAGTTTTGAAAAATGATCGACCAAACTGCGTATACGATGTATATCTACCAATGTAAATTTAAAAGTGCTTGTACGTCGGGGGTTACTTATTTGGGTACTAGTCTTGCGTGGGTTAAATTATGCCATAAATTAAAACACTCCACGTGTGACGTACTCGAGGGCTTCCGAACGTGATACGAGTGTTTTACGGTTTAGGAAAGCTCTCGAGTAGAGAAAAGATAACAAAACATGTTGACAGCAGCCGATTGCGTCTTGTCATAAAATTTTAGCATATTCAAGACGCTTGCCTTGTCAGAAAAGCTCTCACTATAACAAATTTCTTTCGAATTTTGCGTGTGTTATTTTTTAAAGAAATAACGTTACTGAATTGGGCATATCCAAGAAAGATAAAGGTCTGGTTAAATTATAATGCATATGTAGGAATAGGAAAAACTGCAATATTTAACGTCTCGCCCTAAATACTTAAACCAATGACTAATATTAAAACAATACTGTTACTTGAAACTTAGAATTGCTATAGAATTAAACATCATATAAACCGTAAACTATCACATTAGTAAAAGTATAAAGTTGGCTTGAAAATACGGAGCACGTATTCTGATTTCAGATGTTGACCTATCTTGACGACTACAGGGGGAGTTTTCCCAAAAAAAACCGGAACCGTACAATCGACTACATCTACATTCGAGTTAAAATTAGAGACATAAAACGATGAATTGATGTTGAATTTTTTACTTCATTTGAAACAAATATTGAATTTCAAGATGCCTATTTCCCATGGAATCTGCTTCTTCTTATACTTATTAAAATTGTCGTAGTAAGAATGGTTTATTGTAAAATAATGCCTGGAAATCTGTGTTAACAAACATTAATTTAATGCTGGCTGAATGTAAGCTCCATTGGTGTATAACCGACCTGCTATCACTATCAGTCATAACGTATAAACAACGGGGACATAAAGTAAAGTTCGGCATCATCAATGGTTTTTTCCAACTAAGATATGTATTAGTAATGATAATTTAAGATCGTACGTCAATAATTAGTGATTTAATTTTGTTTGAGCAATCCCCATTTGATCCTTATCAAGATAAGATCCATAAGATCATCATTATCATGAGATTTAATCGCGTGGTCGTTGCCATGGCGGTTGTTAAGGTTTCCGCCGCCATATTGGGATGCCATAGAAGTTTGACTAACGTGTTTGTTATGATGTTATACCGTTTTGTCGATTTAACTTCTTTTTGAATGATTTATAAGACGTTAATTTAAATATTTCTTTTCGATATTGTAAAGCTGTAAGTTTGCTTTGCAATATTTTTTAGAAAGAGTCCGAATAATAGGCAATGAATTCGGTGAAGTTTCTGTTAAAATACTCGATTGAAGTTTACGAAAGTTATAATGGCACGACTCATGGTGTCGAAGAGCATTTAGAAAGGTGTCTAGTGAAGAATAAGGTACAAAATACATTTTGATACCCTTGCATATTGTGCGTGGATGATGAAAAAAATAAAATTGTTTGATAAACAATTATCTCTTGAAGGTTAATAACGAGGAGACCAAAGTGTTCATTTCTGAGGTTTTCTCCGGATGTGTGAGATATCAAAGCGTCATTAAGGTTTTTATGAACATAAATGCTTTTTTAGTTTATTAATTTCAAATGTAATAATGATTACAGAGGAGTTTTGAGTATTTTGACTGTCTGAAGCAAAGTATGGCATTACAGTTGCACAACGAAGATTTATACATACTTTAGTAAACTACTGCAAACAAACACAAACAACAAACAACATTTGTATATCGGCCAGTATTAATCCCGCCAGTTGACCGTCCATGAATTTTTCTATGCCAAACGTCTCTATCTCGCCATATCTCTTCGTTATACCCATCGCCTTCATATCATTGTTCACAGCATCCATCCATCTCTTTCGGTCTACCTCGTTCGGACTCCATCAACATTCATATGCAACGTTCTTTTCAGCACTTTCTTCCCTCCTTTCCACATTCCCAAACCACCTCAAACCCAATTCCCCATACACTCAACACCAACTCTTTCTCTAATCTCTTCAATCCTATCCATCAGCGTTACACCACATCATCCTAAGCATTCTCCTTTCGAATCTTCTCAGGTCCTCTGCTTTCGTGCCCAACACTCTGCTCCATATCCCAAAACACTTCTAACACATGCCTTGTACAATTCTCCCTTCTCCTTCAAAAGTCGACTTTCCGCACAACATTCCGACAACTCTCTAAAACTCCACCACGCTGCTTGAACTCTGTTCCTCACCGCTTGCTCGCACCCTCCACCATCATTTAAGATATTTAAACTCTGATACACCTTCCAAACTCCGTCACCCAGTTCAAACCGTTCAATACCGTCCGCACTCAAAATCAGTTACTCTTGTCAATGCACCACGGACACTACTTTAGTAAACTACTGCACACACCAGTAAAATTATTGAGCCTACTAAGCCAAGTGCAAAGTTTTGAAAACTAGTCACATAGAAACTCAAAATCAAGGGATTTTGCCTTTAATTTCCCAATTTCAATTCACCTCAAAAGATCAGACATGTTCATCATCATGAGCGTCAATCCAATGTTAAATGAGTGTCACTGTATTCATGTATAGCTAGGCATAATAGAATATATGAATAACGGTCCCCTCCCCAATTAATGTAGAAAAGATGCCAATGTTCATCATGTTTGTAAAAAAACAGAACAGTCTGCATTGCACAATTTGTACTCAATTGCACACCACCAAAGACAAAAAAATTTTTGTTGTACATTTGAAAAGTGCTCTTGCACGTCTTGCTAAAAATTTCCATAATTTGCAGTCCAGTCATTGGTGTAACTAGGGTTTTCTATCAAGGGGGGGGGGGCAGTTAAAAGGGAAGAGTGTCATGAATGTCATGGAAACAATGTAATGTAAATAAAGTGCAATATTTTAGTTTAGGGAGGGGGAAATTTTGCAAGATGGCCCTTTGCTTCCCCCCTTCCCTTTGGCTATGTAACTGAGTCTGGTTTGGCTGTTTAATCTACTATGTTCCAACATCATCAAGACAGTTTGCACATTTTACCATTCACTTATGAATAGGTTGTAATTGATGCATATTACGCCAGGGATGGTAAAAATTGCCTCCGTTCAGATAAAAGTCTTTATTCTGGTAGGCATTTGCTTCTATATTAACTTTATTATGAATTTTTAAATCTAACTGATATCCATTTCTTTTTCATTTGCTAAGTGTTGTGTTATCTCGTTCTGTTTCGATTGGATGAGCTAGGAGTTGGTTACTTGTGGAAGCTGGTCGGTTGTCAAGATGCCAGTAAAATGCACAATTTCTTTAAATTTTTTCTGAATAAAGGAAACATCAATACATGGATGGCAGATGAGGTTTCTGGGCTTAGTGAACTCATTTGATGAACTTTGCATTTTCTTCTGTAATAATGATGTGATCTGTGATTGCTCTTTAGTGGTGTAGACATTATGATCATAGCTTTGTGGAGAAAAGTTTAGTTTCAACGTTACTTAGGTAAGAAAAAAACTTGATTTGTGGTTTAAATACACTATTATTCTTTAGTGGTGTAAACATTATGATCAAAGCTTTGTGGAGACAAACTTATTTTCAACATTGTTTAGGAAAGAACGACATATTTTTTGATAAAACAGAGATAGCTTCTGATAACCCTTTGTGGTAAATCATTTCATGTCTCCTAAAATATTTGGGAAAAGTCGATTGAAGTTTTTCCAGAAAAAGTTGATTACAGCAGTGGCATCGCCTGCTCGATAAGCTAGGAGATTTTATTCATATATGCATGTTTTTCCATGTTAAGTTCCTTTGAAATCAATTGTTTCTAACAGATATAAACATGATAATATGAATTCTGTCCCCCTCACGTATCGAGCTAGAGATGCCACTGGATTACAGTTTTTCCAGCAGTTTCATTAGAAGCTGGCAACTAGTAATTTCTGTTGGATACTTTTAATAAAACATATAGTTATTGTGTATCTTAGATTAAAATTTTTTGATGTAATCAACAGTTACAAATTTAACTATGCCTCCCTTCTCCTCTGTTTTATGGAGCTTCTAGCACTGTGACCATATTCCAGTGCTTGCCACTTTCAAAATGCACATTAAAGTTTGAAATACCTGTTTGGCAATTAAACTGTACTAACCCTAACCCTAACCTTAACTTAACCAACACCCCCACAACAGCCATATATGATCACCTTTCTAACATATTTTTGTTTGTATTTTTTCGATCTTTTATTGCACTTTGCCATCACAAGGTGTGAAGGATTTTCTTTAGATTGCTGATATTTTTGTTCATTTTTTTATCTTTTCCCCCATGCTTATAGAGTGGGAATCAAGTTATCTGTATAACATTTGTGTGTTTTTTTTCATGTTACAGCTGGTTGCCTGAACTACAAGAGATTGTCTTGCTGCGATTAGAAAACAAAATTTCCTCGCGACGTGTGCCCGAACGGATTAGAAAACCAAATACAGGTGAATACATTTTTCTCTTTTTTTTTCTGCCTTGCGTAATTTACACGAGCGATGTTTCTGTGTCAAAGTTATTTACGACAGAAATACACCCGTGTATATGAGTAAAATCTTTGTGATCAGCTTAATTTTTCATGACAAAGATGTTTGTTGAAAAACTAACATGCCAGTTTTGGAACAAGTGACTTTGTCATTGAAATATTTGTCAAATTTCGTTAATTACACTTTGCCGCCGAAGACAACTTTGTTACACAAGCGTTGTTCACACGTTAAAAGATCTCGTGTCAGTTCACGCGACCAGTATTTGTAATGTGACGCTACGGGATAAAAAAAACAACATTTATCTTTAAAATGAGAATTGCCCCATCGATTGCTTCAAAATTATACGAGGGCGATGGTCTTGATAAAACAAGATGATATGTTTTGTTGAACAATTTGCTGAGTAAAAGACAAATGCACGCGGATATAGAAATGCTTACGGAGGCGTACGCAATTTCAATATATGAAATAGAGAATCAATGGAGTCGCCTGCTAATATGCTGTTCGAAAGTCTTTTATTGAATGTCTTCTTTGAAATGTATTATAAACAACATTTATTTGTTGTGACTATCTTTAACTGAAAGGAAGAGGCAGTCGGGAATCAAAGATATGGATCTAAATAAAAATACAGTCGGTGTGATAGTTATCTTGCAAGCAAAACAGTTTTTCTCGATTTTCATTCGTAATACATTATTTGCCGACATCGTAAGACTGTAATTTACACATCTTACTACTGCTGATATCGTAAGACTGTATTTTACACATTTTACAACGTACTGCCATCCTAAGACTGTATTTTACACATTTTACAACGTACTGCCGACATCGTAAGATTGTATTTTACACATTTTACAACGTTCTGCCGACATCGTAAGACTGCATTTTACACATTTCACAACGTACTGCCGACATCGTAAGACTGTATTTTACATTTTACAACGTACTGCCGACATCGTAAGACTGCATTTTACACATTTCACAACGTACTGCCGACATCGTAAGACTGTATTTTACACATTTACAACGTACTGCCGACATCTTAAGACTGTATTTTACATTTTACAACGTACTGCCGACATCTTAAGACTGTATTTTACACATTTTACAACGTACTGCCGACATCTTAAGACTGTATTTTACACATTTTACAACGTACTGCCGACATCTTAAGACTGTATTTTACACATTTTACAACGTACTGCCGACATCTTAAGACTGTATTTTACACATTTTACAACGTACTGCCGACATCTTAAGACTGTATTTTACACATTTTACAACGTACTGCCGACATCGTAAGACTGTATTTTACACATTTTACAACGTACGGCAACCAAAGTGCAATAATGCTAACCTTGAAATGACGATGTTCATGTCATAAACTCAACTTATATTAAGTTATATTAAATGATCATAACTAATATTAGCTATTTCGTCGTCTTTTTGTTTTTATGACGTCATGATGACGAATCCATGACGTCACGGTAAGAATTCTTGTTTCTTTTAGCCATACAACCTTTCAAGTTGACTCAACCACGACCACGGAGTATTCCCATACCTGATAAGGTATGTTCTTACATAGACAAGCGGTTATGGATCGAGCCAGGATTTTTTTAGGTGAGGGGGGGGGATGTTTGGCTTAGTGATTAACTAAAGTTCAGTGGTTAGAAACCAATTATTTATTTACCTACTCGTCGTTAAAAGGGGAAACTTGTTCTTGTTTAGTCAACAAATCAATTGTCATTCACGCCTTTCGATCAAAGTAAATACATTGACAGTCAACAAACTTTAATCGTAAAGGCTTTTTCCATTAAAAGTAGGATGGATTTTAATTTTAATTTTTGCAATTAGCATCCCTCTTTGCACCCTTGTTGACCTTTGCGCAGAGGGGCGAAGCAATGGGGTAAGCACCTCTGTCCACCCCACCCCACCCTTTCATTCCACCAATGTACAAAAGCTTAAATCTTGCTGAAACTTATGAATGGCGTAGCTGTAGCCTAAGTTTGGCTGTCAAAATAACAGATTTCAATTGAAGTAAATAGCGCTGATGATCTGAAAATTGCATAGCACGACCAAAAATGCAAGGATGGATTTTTGTGTTGAGGAGGGAGGGGAGGCACTAACTTCCCAACTAAATATCATTATACTTGACAACTAAGCGATGTGTGATTAACGGAGACCACTTCTAAAAATCTCCCAAATAAAGTTTGCAAGATTAAACAAAAAAGTCTGACTTGCTACGTTAAAAATTGTCCCCGAAGTCTAATCATAGCGAAGGCACTCCCTACAAAACCATGGTGGATCCATCCCTGGGATTGCTACGCCACTTGGTTTTGATCCTCTAAAAATCATTCAGAGTGTTTTTGTTTTTGATAGATACCGAAATTGAAGCCTTCAAAGCCTGTAAGTCAAACTTATTGATTTGGAATTGAGTCCTAAATATTTCCACAAGGCAAATTCGCTCATGATGTATTTTTTGTATTATAGGTTCCCCAGAGTACATACACAATTCCTGCCGTTGCCTCAAGATTGCAAGAAGAGAGGTCAAAAAATAAGAAAAAGGCTGAGGTGTAAAGAGGATATGTGGCTTTTTAACTGTTGTGCAGACTGAGTGTTATGTTTCTTTTTAGTTGAAAGTCACTATTTTCTTGTATAGTTAATGTTTCATACGTTTCCTTTCCAAAGTAAATGATTCGATGTTTAACACGTTTCCTCTTCAGATAAACGTACTCAATGTTTAACATGTTTCCTCTTCAGATAAACTTACTCAATGTTTAACATGTGTCCTCTTCAGATAAACTTACTCAATGTTTAACATGTTTCCTCTTCAGATAAACGTACTCAATGTTTAACACGTTTCCTCTTCAGATAAACTTACTCAATGTTTAACATGTGTCCTCTTCACATAAAGTTACTCAATGTTTAACATGTGTCCTCTTCAGATAAACTTACTCAATGTTTAACATGTTTCCTCTTCTGATAAACTTACTCAATGTTTAACATGATTCCTCTTCAGATAAACTAATTCAATGCTCAACACGTTTCTTCTTTAGATAAACCTATTCAATGTTTAAAACGTTTCTTCTCTAGATAAACTTGCTCAATGCAAATGCCTCACAGTTTCAATGCGCAAATCCAGAGAAGTCGGACAAAACGATGAGGAAAATGTACGAAATCCAGGCGGAGAAAGACTCCAAGTATGTATTTAAAACAGTAAGCATTTGTTGTTCTGCATGTTTACCATACGACTCATTTCATGCATGAAGTTTTTGTTTAAAAACAGTGTGATGATCATCATACAAATGCGATATTTTTCCAGGTTAAAGTTTGCATCTGCAAAAGCGAACCCTGCTCCATCATACATAGTACGTATTGGAACATTTCAGAAACATTCAGAAACGTTCAGAAACATTTCAAAATATTTTCGTTATGGGGAAATTTTTTGTGAGTGTTATTGATGATGCTAAACCGAATCCTTAACCGCAATTCAAGTTCACCATGCAAACTTTTTTTCATGTCTTTCTAAGGTGGCACGAGAGGGGTAAGAAGTCTTACGTGATAACCCTCTCAATTCGAACGTAAAAAAACAATAACAACAATAACAACAGTATCAATACCAACAATAACAACATTTACAGCAATAACAACCACAATAACGACATTTACAGCAATAACAACAACAATAGTAACAACATTTATATCAATAATAACAACATTTATAGCAATAATAACAACGTTTATAGCAATAATAACAACAACATTAGCAACAATAACAACAATATAATGCATGCACTGATTGGTCTATAGAATAATGCACTGAGTTTGCATTAAACCTAGGCGAACCGATTAGAGCTCAATCAATATTCAATTTGAGAGAATTTGCTAATCATTAATGCATGTTAGAGGAAAAATCTACACATTTATTTTAAATTTATCTGTTTTGCATTATTTTATTTTATGAAAGAAATAAGATACCTTTTTCGTGTTTGAAAATTAAGGCTTTTAACCGTGTTTGCAATGGCTTTCGATCTTTTCAACCTTCGGTTTTGGGTTTGCACCGCTTTCCTTTCGACTTCTCTCTAACGTCTCCTCGGCTTGCAAAAGCCTTTGCAAACACAGTAAATATCTTTTGTTTGTCAAGTTACAGATGTCTCTTAAATAATGATAAGGAAAAAATGGAAGATTTTTTTTGGAAATTATTAACAAGCATAGCTATAGCTTTTACATGTACTTCAACAAAATCGCTTATATAGTCCGTTTAAATATACGCTGAGCTAAGTTCTTCTATATGTTACCAGATAACGATAGCGAACTTTTTTTTATCTAACTTAGCGAGAGAACATTCCTATCAAACTGAACGCTGCCGCCATCATGAGGGAAGGCGAATTGTATGAAAAACGCGAACAAGAGGAAATAAAAAGGTTCAAATGTAACAACATATCTTATGTTTAATTTGCCACGATCGTCATTTGCATTGAATTCGTAAATTTAGACTCCTTGAACTGGAAAAAGGTGGCAAAGATGCATCGGAGTTTTACAGGTGGCAGGAAGATATAAAGAAGGTGCCATTTCATGGAGTAACGAACTCCTAGCTTTTATTTAGATATCATTGCGAACGATTCATCGTTTAGTATAGATTGTTGCAATGTATAACCATCTCCAAGTGCTGTTGAACACCAACTGGAATGGTATTGAGGTCATGAACTTGCAATGTTTGTCATGCTTTGCCATGTCTCGTTCCCAGGCGCTTGCTCATAAAAAGTAGATAAAAAGAATAAATCCATGGAATAGATAACTCTAGGAAAACGTTCGCATAAGGAGTGCGATGGGATGTGTTTCTCCATAAATTCATCTCACCTTGCGCGCTCACAATGTCAGTACCTACAATTTATCTTGATCAGAACAAGAATCATGCCTACGATTTTTTAGTTGGAAATGAAGTTTAGCTTTGCTTATTACGTTAAAATTTAATTTCTCCACAAGAAATTCATTATCCTATAAATCGGCTATAATTTCAAAGCATCTATTCAGGAATATCTTTATCAAATGAAAAACGGCTTCAAATACCATGACAATCTTTGAAACAATTTCAACGAGGATTAGATCTTAGATATTTTGTATAAAGATTTGAGAAGAGTTTTGGCATGGTATTGTATATCATGACTAAGAACTTTTAACACTAAAATGTCATCAAGAAGATCAATGGTCTAAGTGTTGATATTATTTTCATAATAATTATAAGAACTCGAATACGTATGTATTGCTTTTGCAGAAAGATATGGATGAAATGCTTGCGGAGATCGAGCGCAGAAGATTGGTAAGCTACATGTAAAACGTTACAGAAACTTGAAAGACATGTATGCATATGATACAGTTCTGTTCAAAGACAGACGCTGTGATGGAAAACAACCTCATTAAGATAGTTAAGTTTAAACATGTCCTGCAACTTTTATGACCATATCTTTTTCGGACCTTTCAGGAAGGAATGTTAAGTTACGAAGAGGCCATAATGGCAAGACAAAATTTGATCAAGGAAAACAAAATTAAAGTAGATGAGATCAAAGAGGAGGTCTCGCTTTCATCTTTTTTTTGTCATCATTTTTTGGAAAATATTCCACGCAGCTCGTCGTTTTCTTTGTGTATTTTAGACCCAGAAAATGATCAAAGAGTATTTGGAAAACAAATTCAATGAAGAACAAGAAATGAGGTAGCTTATAAATTAAAGATCAAGAAATTAGGTAGTGCTTATACAAAAAAACAAATGTAAGTGAGGTAGTTTCTAAAAGATCAAGAAATAAGGGAGTTTATGAAAGAGCAAGAAATGAGGTAGTTTATAAAAGAGCAAGAAATGAGGTAGTTTATAAAAGAACAAGAAATGAGGTAGTTTATAAAAGAGCAAGAAATGAGGTAGTTTCTTAAAGAGCAAGAAATGAGGTAGTTTATAAAAGAGCAAGAAATGAGGTAGTTTCTTAAAGAGCAAGAAATGAGGTAGTCCATAAAAGAGCAAAAAATGAAGTAGTTTATTAAAGAACAAGAAGTGATGTAGTTTATAAAAGAATAAGAAATGAGGTAGTTTCTAAAAGAGCAAGAAATGAGGTACTTTATATAAAAGCAAGAATTGAGGTAGTTTATAATGTAGTAAGAAATAAGGGAGATTATAAAAGAGCAAGAAATGAGGTGGTTGATGACGATTTTAGATGGTGTCAGCAAATCATTGACACGTAAAGTGAAAGCATTTTAGACGTAATTATATGCGGTATGTTGTATATATTTGATAAGAATTTCGTTCTTAAAGTGTATACAACGCGAATTTTTCATTGTCTTGAATGAAACATCTCCGTAAACGGTAGTAAACTTTCATTTTATTATTAATGTTTATGAGATATAGAAATTTTTAGTATTGTATTTGCCTTTTAATCTTTGCCAAAATTAAATTATTTTGCTTCATATAGCAGGTAGGTGAGCAGTTTTCATATCAATGGTAAACCTGTTATAAAGCACAAGCAGAACGGTAACATGGCATGATAACAACGAAATAAAACATGTAATTTCAACATTATGTAATTTAGAAACGACTGACCATGAATGATCTAATTTACATCAAACAAAAACTTCAACAGTTCAAGAAATAAACATGCAAACATTGATTTTGAAAAGAAAGTCCTTTACAGATTTAAGAGATCTTTTATCTAAGACAATGAAAAATCCATGTTATATGCACTTTAAATAAAGCGCGAACTCCGTAAATATTCAACTTGTTTGATTGTAATGCGAAATGTATATTTAACATTTACAGACGGTTGGTGGAAGAAACGATGCAAGGTCATCAGAACGCCAAGGAAGCCAGAAAACGTCTCCAGTTATACAAACAGAAACTAGGTAGTGAGCTACTACGTACTTTCTGATTAAAAACAATAAGGTGATTTGAAATAGTAAAAGGCAAGATATGCGAATAACGTATGTCGTCATGTGCTCACAAAAATGTCCATTCAACCGTCTTATGTACATCAATATTTCTTAAATCATAAAATCGTTTTGCAGTTCAGAAAGTGAATAGAGATCTTCTCGTGTACAACGATTTCCCTGAAATCCTTTTATGTTTTTTCAGTTCAGGAAGTGAAAAGATATCTTCTCGTGTACAACGATTTCCCTGAAATCCTTTTATGCTTTTTCAGTTCAGGAAGTGAATAAAGAGACTCGAGAGATTATGAAGAAAGTTTTGGAAGAGGTTTGTCATAATAATGTAGAAACATATTGAACTGAGCTCTTTGAGTCTATAGTTTTTTGGCGGGTGGTTGCGATGTATTGCGCTTGCGCCCAACGACTCTTCTCGCCATTAAACTTTTACGCTTGTATTCTAAAAGCTCATTCACACTCACTGAGTGGTGCGTCAAAATCACCTCATCATTATTGGAAACGGTATTTTTCACACCATTGATTGCTTGGTATGAAATATTTCAGCAAAAATCTTAAACCTTGTATAAACCTTGTATTATTTATGTAATTATACACTTGTGCTGAAGATGGCATCATGAGATACCGAAACATGTCTATTTTCAAAAATTGTGGTCTACGTTAAATGCGCAAAAAAAGTGTGCCGTTTGATTAGTGGCAGTGAGATTTTTGTGTCGCACTCTACAAGTGTTTGTAAATGTCGGTGAGCTTTTAAAATACAGGGGATAGTTCTGTGCAAACTCCGGTTTTTCAGCTCCGGCTCCAGCCTCTTGACAATTCCGAACTTCGGCTTCAAACTCCGGCTTCGGCTATTTTATAACTTGAATCAGTATCTGCTTGCAGCTGGTCCAATTGACATGTTACTGTTTAAGATGTATTTTTAGATAATTAAGGATGTTATT
This sequence comes from Xenia sp. Carnegie-2017, assembly GCF_021976095.1. Lineage (NCBI taxonomy): Eukaryota > Metazoa > Cnidaria > Anthozoa > Malacalcyonacea > Xeniidae > Xenia > Xenia sp. Carnegie-2017. The sequence goes on along the minus strand of NW_025813484.1, from coordinate 6,022,717 downwards.
CGGCTCATTTTGTTTTAAATAAAGAAAACAGTCAGGAGGCAAAACCAGTGAACTATAATATCAACTGGAATGATAACTTTGCCGCCATCTTTGAAGCCAGCATGATGCCAGCTTGCAGGTAAACCTTGCATTTACTTTTCAAAATACTATTGTATTTGAAGAATATTAGTCAAACTGGCAGAATGTCAAAAAAAAATCGGCCAAAACTTATAGTATTGCTGAAAATTTTAAAGCAAAGACAAAAATTACCAAAAGTCCGCGCGATTTTTTGTTGCTTTTTCTGCGTTTTTCAGGCATACCTAAACGTTCTATCCACCAAGATATTGTAGTTCCATGTTAAATACACAATCTTACCAAGTTTCGTAAAAATTGAGCAATTTGCAAAGTAGAAAAATGTATTAAGAGCATTTCTAATACCATGAAGATATCTACATCTGCATATATATATACAGCTCAGTGTCATAAAGAAAAGTGCAAGATCCTCCCAAAAGGATTCTTGAAATACTATTTTATCGATTTAAATATGTAAAAATCCAGTTTTATTTTTCAAATACATAACACCCTACTCTTGTGCTGTCCGTGTAAAGCATACAAAGAGAGAAAAGGAAATGAACACATTGCATATAACGTGCCGATAAACTTGCTATAACGTATTGTTAAAAACAATCGTCCACGATTCTTGCCGATTATGTTTCTTCTCGAAATATCTTGCTGAGACATACGCTAATTACGGTAGATGCAATTTTAAAGCACAAAATTTGTCAAAAAAACGAAAACAAATAATTTTTTCACTGTTTTCAACTGCCAACAAGCCAAACCAAACGTCGGTCGCCAAGAAAACACGCATTATATCAGGGGGGAGTTTGGCTTCAAACAACCATGGGAAAAGCTGTAGGAGTTATCGTTCCAGTTGTTATTATAGTTCACTGGGCAAAACAATGAAACACATGAAAAAGTAAAACTTCTTTAGATGTATGAAGTAAAATTTTCACACTTGAACTTTCACTCATAAGTTAGAATGTGTCATCACTGTCATGCATAAAATGTTTTGTATCTATGTATGCAAGTTTTTTCATTTTGGTCGATTGCTATCGTTTGTTGATATAACAATGTTGTGATCGGCCTAACTCCAGCCTCCGGTAGTCCGGCGAACAGGGGATTGTGTCGAAATAAACAATGTTGCTGTATACTATAAGTGTTTTTAATTTTTTTATTTTATTCTCAGTAATGGTTCGCTGTAATTGGCTGCTAGTTACTGCGGTAACCATATCAGACTTTGAATATCTAAATTAAAAAAGTTACGAGATTAATTAAATTGAATCAATCACGAGGAAACACTGTTCATTACATTTATGAACAGGGCAGTTGGCCAGAAAACTTCTTTAGGAAAACGTCCTTTGCTTGAAAAACAATAAAAAGTAAACTTTTTTTCTTTCACTATTACGATCTTATAAAAAATGTAATTTTGAAAATCTTCATTGTCCCTGATGACGACACGTATATATACAATACTTTTCAAAACGTTTAGAATGAAATATTTACTATTTACGGTCTAGCTATGTCAATTGTTTTGTGTTTCGGTCAGAGTGTCTTTGCCTGTGCGGACTTTAATTTATGGATTGTGCGAGTATTGTCATTTTAATTATAGGCGGAAGAAGAAATGCGCCAGAAAGTTTTATTAATCGCCAAAATAAGGGCAATTGAGAGTGTTCCTGTCTTACGATTCAAGGTAAATAATTGGAGTCGTTATGCTGTTTGTCTACTGTTTTTCATTCCCTGTTGATAGAACAACTTTCACTGTGTTAAAGTCATCCGACTTTCATTACTTTATAAAGGCCATAGTGTTGTTTGTCTAATATTTTTCATTTCTCCGTTGATACTACAATTTTAAGTGAGTGTTGAGCTCATCTAACTTTAACTACTTTGTTCACAGTACGTTGACCTTACCGAAACATCAGGTGCGGGTCTTTTGAATGAGATGTCAATTGCTGAGGTGTGTATTCTATCGTTTGTGAATGGAGTTAAAAATAGTTCCGAAAAGAGTCGATGACATTTAATATTACGAATTAATTCATTACATAAATTGAGAACTAACTGAACAGATTTTGTACTTTAAAACCGAAATAATTGTTTTTAATTTTTCACGGCCAAAACTGTATCACCTGCCTTTTGTTGAAGTTGCAAGCTACAAAGCTGTAATTGTTAGCGTACCAAGTTAGCCTTCCAGTGAAAATCTTATGCACAAGTTAGTTCATCGGTAGTTTGTTTAGTTTGGCCCATTTTTCATAGGCTCTTCATTAAAATATGTTAAATACGTCCACTTCACTTTAATCGATGATCACTAGATTTCAGTTTATCATTATATTTTCAATTGAAATGCGACGATCGTAGTGCAATTTAAGTATCTCGATTACCAGAACGTTACACTAATATATCATTACTATAGTTTTGGTCATGCTAAGGGAGATAGAAACTCTGGTTGACGTATATGATTTCAATTCATCAATAAAAACATTGTTTCCTATTTTCACATTTTTCTTACGAAGGAACTAAGTTTGTATTTTACGTTATCTTTTTTCTTTCGAACGGAAGCGTAATAAACTCGCTTACATCTTTATTAAGTTGCTTGACGAGAATATTTTCCATGCTTCGGAAAGTTTCGACGATGAAAATTACTGAAGAAATCGAATGTTTTTTTTTTTGTCATTTTCCTTACATTTATATTGGATTCGCTTACGGATTGTGTCTCGGCAAATTGCAAAGCCATTGATAAATGAAGTCAGGAAAAATTGTTTTTGTTTTCTTTAATTTTAATGCTGTTCACCATTGGCGATAAAACTTAATGTGCATTTTTTCACTTTTGGCGAGAAATATCAAATGTCCAATTAGAGTGCATATCCGGACCTTTTTCATTAGTGAAGAAAATGGTATGGCCATTCAGATGCTCGGAAATTTTAGGCATATTATTTTTATTTCACCGTTTTGTCGCGCATAAATTTCAATACTCGTATAATAAAAAAATTAATTACACTGTATAAATCATGCAATCTTTTTTTTTATTAGTTGAGAGAAAGATTGATTTTATTAAAAACTGCCGAGAAGAAAGAGTTGGATAAGAAACGCGACGACATCTTAAAGTCTAAAGTGGCAAGTTCTTCGTTTATTGAAATTTCATTGAAATTCGAAAATTCATTTGTAGGCGAGCTCGTATGTGTTTCCGAAAATGTATCACACACATTTTCCATATGAATGAATATCGTACCTGCCGGCAAACACCAAATTTTGAACACATGCCTGTTGATGAGATTTAATGATGTTTCCTCAAAAGCTCCAGCAGCAATGTAATTATCGAAGTTGTTTTGCCTTATAGGAAAAAGATGAAATGTTGATGCAAACCTTGGAGAAGATATCGAAAGGCAGAGAGGAACAGGAGAATCTTACACGTCAAAGGTATGTGGGGGACAGTTCTAAACAATTTTTTCTATACTTTCACATGGCCATGCATAAACATGCCAGTTCTTTGTTCAAGTGAAATTTTAATTCAACACATTAGTCTTCAAATTGAGCGTGCATTCAGCGAGAGTTAAGAATGTGATGCTCGTACTCGAAAACTATTAGTATTAGTGACTTATGTGGCTTTACCGATAAAGTAAACGGTATGAACACACGAGTATTGTTACATGTTTCTGGACGTGGATCGTTGAGTTTAGTGGAGTCCTCAGAGGGACTGTTGATGTTGGTGTTGATGTTGACTTTTCGAAATCTTTAGCGGTAGTCATCTTCATAGTCATGGCTGGTGAAGACTTTCATGGCCTCACTTGACTTAAAACACGTGTTTGCGCCATTAGCCTACGCAAACCGATCTGAGCTAAACTAATTAAATCAATCAATCAATCAATCAATCAATCAATCAATGAGAATATGCAAATCAACCATGAAGTAAAAGAAACATTTTAACGTTTGTTTTAAATTTGTCTGTTTCGCATTATTTTTTTTTTATAAAAGAAATAAAATATGTTTTTTGTGTGTTGCACAGGCTTATGCAAACTTCGAAGACGTTTGCGAAAACTCTCGAGAAGGGGCAACTCTCAACCTTCGGCCTCGGGCTTGCACTGATCTGCTCTTGAGTTCTCCCAAAGATCTCCTTATTTGCCTAGGTTTGCGCAAACACAGCAAACATCTTTTATTTCTTGATCGAAGATGACTACCGCTAAGCATGTCAATACGTCAGTCAATATCAACATAAACAATTCTCCTCAGGAAGCTCACTGACCTTAACGATCGCCATCTACAAGCAACTATCGGCGATCTATCGCCTTCTACAAGCAACTATTATATACAAGTTCTATTGAAGTTGATGTATCCAGTAAATTTTAATGCTGCTTGTTAGATTTGAAGAAAAGACGAAAGCCTCAAAACAAAAAGCATACAACTCACAGGTGGAAGATTTGAGGCAAAAGTTAGAGGAGAGAAGGGCAGGTGAATGTTATTCTATATCTTCACTCTCTTGCATTTAGTTCTTTCATGTACGGGTAATTTGTTGGTGATGATAATAAAGTAGTATTTCAGAGTATACTTAGGTATAATAGAGGATATTATGAAATAAACACAATGAAACTGTGTTTGCATTAGCCTGTGCAAAACAGATTTGAAATCAATCATTTATTTAATACGTTTTAGAGAAAGAATAAAAAGTTTGTTTTAAGATTGTCTGTTTCGCATTATTGTTATTTTACAACAAAAAAATAAAAGATGTTTGCATAAGCTTGTGCAATCACAGTAAATATCTTTTGTTTCGTAAGGAAGGAAAGTAGTGTAAATAATAATGTAACAAGGTATTGTATAATAGAGTGTAATAAAAAAGGTATATTAGCGAAGAGTAATGTGGAGTAATATAGCGTAGGAAAGAATAGAGTATAGTAGAGAGTAATAAAGTATAAAGGAGAATAATAAAATGTAGTATAATGTATAGTAGAGTACAAGTAACTTTTATGATGTTTAATATTGTTCATATAGCCTAGTAAAGAATACTAGAGTATAGTAGAGAGTAATAAAGTATAAAGGAGAATAATAAATGTAGCAGAATGTATAGTAGAGTACAAGTAACTTTTATGATGTTTAATATTGTTCATATAGCGTAGTAAAGAATACTAGAGTATAGTAGAGAGTAATAAAGTATAAAGGAGAATAATAAAATGTAGTGGAATGTATAGTAGAGTACAAGTAACTTTTATGATGTTTAATATTGTTCATATAGCGTAGTAAAGAATACTAGAGTATAGTAGAGAGTAATAAAGTATAAAGGAGAATAATAAAATGTAGTAGAATGTATAGTAGAGTACAAGTAACTTTTATGATGTTTAATATTGTTCATATAGCGTAGTAAAGAATACTAGAGTATAGTAGAGAGTAATAAAGTATAAAGGAGAATAATAAAATGTAGTAGAATGTATAGTAGAGTACAAGTAACTTTTATGATGTTTAATATTGTTCATATAGTAGTAAAGAATACTAGAGTATAGTAGAGAGTAATAAAGTATAAAGGAGAATAATAAAATGTAGTAGAATGTATAGTAGAGTACAAGTAACTTTTATGATGTTTAATATTGTTCATATAGCGTAGTAAAGAATACTAGAGTATAGTAGAGAGTAATAAAGTATAAAGGAGAATAATAAAATGTAGTAGAATGTATAGTAGAGTACAAGTAACTTTTATGATGTTTAATATTGTTCATATAGCGTAGTAAAGAATACTAGAGTATAGTAGAGAGTAATAAAGTATAAAGGAGAATAATAAAATGTAGTAGAATGTATAGTAGAGTACAAGTAACTTTTATGATGTTTAATATTGTTCATATAGCGTAGTAAAGAATACTAGAGTATAGTAGAGAGTAATAAAGTATAGGAGAATAATAGAATAATAAAAATGTAGTAGAATGTATAGTAGAGTAGAGTAAACTTTTATGATGTTCAATATTGTTCATATAGCGTAGGAAAGAATACTAGAGTATAGTAGAGAGTAATAAAGTATAAAGGAGAATAATAAAATGTAGTAGAATGTATAGTAGAGTACAAGTAACTTTTATGATGTTCAATATTGTTCATATAGAGCGTGAATCAACAAACCGTCAGTCGTCAACCTCAAATAAACGACGCACAATTCGGCAGCAAGAAAAATTACGAAATGAAAAGGTTTTTGAGTATTGTGCATGATATACCTACAAACGCTAACTTCCATTCATATATGTCGATAATGATCAGGAGCTTCGTTTTCAGATGGCGACAACGTTTCTTTTGTGAACATTCTATTTAGGCGCAGTTAGAGGAAATAAAATGGACCGGCTTAGAAGACCGGCACGAAAGAACCGCAAGGCTTCACTCGAAAGGATTACTGTTCCATTGATAACAATAACATGAAGTTTATGCAGCAAAAACAGGTAACGTTCTATTTTTTAAATTATTGGCTCACGAACATGAGAATTCGCGTTTTTTATGCGAGCTGACTTTTGCTCAATGATTGCCTTCATGAACAAAAAGATTTACCGAGTTCACTCCATTTAGCTCCCAGCCTTGTTTCAGGCCGCATTTCTTCTTGATAATCCCCACTTGACAGGTAGAAAAAATTATCACTATCCCCTATTCATCCCCCCCCCCGATATTTTGCACTACTACTGACTAAATGTACGATGACCATACAAACTTTACTTATGTTGTTTTTCTAGCACCCAGCCTTTTTTTACCCCACTCTCCTTTTTATAATCTCCCATTTGAAAAGTGGCAAGAAATACCCGGGGAGTTAATTGCAATGTTTAGAATGTCTCATCATTCTTCGATTTGTCGTCAGATTAGGCGCAAGCTGAACAAAAACATAAGGGGTATTTTCAAGCTCTCTTGCCAAATTGAAAAGAAATTGCTAATTTTAATGAGCAGTGCATGCATATTTAATGCATGTATTGTGAATATAGGCATCTCCTGCAAATGCATCAAATAATTTGTTCGTCTTATTCCATAAACTTTCAAAAAATCACATGATTACAAAAAAAGACTTTACACAGTTTCTTTCAACGTATGAATTTACACGCGTCTAGTCGATTATTGAAATTCAATCAATTCGAACTTTGCTCGTTCTCCTATGTATATAAAATTAGCATCCATATTTATTTCGATATGAGAAAACATCTCACGCCTGGAGCTTATTTATCTTTGAGTTCTACAGATTTAATGAATAGATGAACTTTAAAATACGACTAAACTATTTCATCTCCTGCCATCGTGCGAGTTGTGCACGATAAGCGCTGTATTTTTAAAAACTGGTTGCGGGGTTTGTAATAAATACATTATCCATCTCCTTCGAGTACGGGATGCTGGACCGCTTAGCATCTGGCAGACCGAGATGATGAGCGACCAGCTGTTCGTTGCTGCCAAAGATAAAATTGTGAATTTTCTTATCTGGCATGCTGTTTGTCTTCTGGTCTTCGCTCATTTCCAGAGAAGTCTTTTGCTCTCGGCTCGTGCTCGGTGTACTCTTCGGCGATAGTTGTTGCGCATCTTTCAAGCCGGAACTCTGGCTCGTTTTCTTAAACGATTGATGGCGATTGCTCTCCGGGTGGAAAAGGATGATGTTTAACTTGGGAAAGTAGATGAGCAACGCCGAAAGCAGATTGATCAGTATTATGAAGAGGCAAGTTAGGAACTGTTTTGTGGAACCGTTCTGATCGATAAAAACTGGTATGTATCCCATCCACAAGAGAACGAACGCAAACATAGAGAAACAGATGAATTTTGCTTCGTTGAAACTCTCTGGAAGTTTTCGAGCATGAAACGCTTCGAAAGTGCAGAGCAGAGCAAGAAGTAGGATGTAGGAAAGTTGCACGATCTGACAGGATTCCTCGTTCTCACAATAGACCACAAAGACATCGCCTATTGCTTCTTTATCGATTCTCAACGGTCGAAGGATAATCCAAATACAAGTCCCAATAAGAGGTATCGATGTTAAAACAAGAGTTAGGACGAATTGGACTTTATTGCTAAGTAGCCGACTGCGTTTGCTTAGCCTCGCTTTCGAGTTGAAGATCCGGACGATGCGATCAGTCTTCAGGAACATGATGGCCGTGATGAACGTAAAGAGAACTGGGAATAATAATAACCGCATTGCGCAAGTTGGTGCGTTTGGTCGACCTATGTAAAGGAATGGAAGCAAGAAGAGCAAACCGTGACAAGTGAGGTGGAATATGGAGACCTCGCGATTTGATGCCTTTACGACGGCGGTAGTGGAGTAATGTCGAAAGACGGCAAGCGTAAACACGATAATCACAAGTCCAATAAAACATGAAACCATCACGAAGATAGACAATGGCGAATTCCATCTTAGATAGTCCTCGGTCACTTTGATACAATGAGTTCTAGCGTCGTTGGACATGAAACCGTCATCGCACGCTTTGCACTCTACGTTACCTGCAAGTTAAATAAAACCGCTGTTGGCTTTTTATGAATTGAAAGTTATATATGCAGCTATTGTCTTATGTTCTACAGTAGATACAAGATACCAAAATAATTGTTTCTCTAAGATACGACCAACAGTGTTATATCATTTATAGGCATTATTTATAAACAAAATACAATGAAACGACAGTCATGCATTTGCTCAGTTTTTCAAAATGCAACAACTTTGCGTAGTGTATTTAAGCGTGTTTTGTGCATGGTCACCATGCACAGGCGTTTTTTTACTCGAGAATCTTGTTACCATGGAAGTTATTGGTAATAGTCTTTGTTTTAGGACGGCCGACACCATCTCTTTGTTTTTCAATTTAAAAACACTTCTCCATTTTCGAACGGAATCTTGTCGCCAATATTTCCTGTTTTTCGCATAGACCTAACTCACACGTTAAGAAGAAATTCTTGCAAGACAACACACAAGTCGACAACAAATTCTTACAAGACAAAAAAAACGACAAAGGGACAAGAAATTCTTACAAGGCAAATCGATAACAAATTCTCGCCAAAAAAACACACATACACAAGTCGACAAGAAATTCTCGCTAAAAAAACACACATACACAAGTCGACAAGAAATTCTCGCCAAAAAAACACACATACACAAGTCGACAAGAAATTCTCGCTAAAAAAACACACACACGTACAAGTCCTCAAGATATTCTGGCAAGACAAAACACACAAGTCCTCAAGATATTCTGGCAAGACAAAACACACAAGTCCTCAAGATATTCTGGCAAGACAAAACACACAAGTCCTCAAGATATTCTGGCAAGACAAAACACACAAGTCCAAGAAATTCTGGCAAGACAAAACGCACAAGTCCTCAAGAAATTCTTGGAGGACAAAACACACAAGTCGTCAAGAAATTCTTGGAAGACAAAACACACAAGTCTACAAGAAATTCTTGGAGGACAAAACACATAAGTCCACAAGAAATTCTTGGAGAACAAAACACACAAGTCGTCAAGAAATTCTTGGAGGACAAAACACACAAGTCCACAAGAAATTCTTGGAGAACAAAACACACAAGTCCTCAAGAAATTCTTGGAGGACAAAACACACAAGTCTACAAGAAATTCTTGGAGGACAAAACACACAAGTCCACAAGAAATTCTTGGAGAACAAAACACACAAGTCCTCAAGAAATTCTTGGAGGACAAAACACACAAGTCGTCAAGAAATTCTTGGAGGACAAAACACACAAGTCCACAAGAAATTCTTGGAGAACAAAACACACAAGTCCTCAAGAAATTCTTGGAGGACAAAACACACAAGTCGTCAAGAAATTCTTGGAGGACAAAACACACAAGTCCACAAGAAATTCTTGGAGAACAAAACACACAAGTCATCAAGAAATTCTTGGAGAACAAAACACACAAGTCCTCAAGAAATTCTTGGAGAACAAAACACACAAGTCTACAAGAAATTCTTGGAGGACAAAACACGCAAGTCCTCAAGAAATTCTGGCAAGACGAGACACCCATGCAAGTTCACGTTTTTCGTATCGCTATCTATTCTTACCTTTCTTTGGCTTGTAATATCCAGCCTGACATTTCGGACATGACCAACAGCATTTTCTGTCGGATGCGACAAAACCAAATCCTGGCTGACATTCGTCTGCACATTTTGAGCGAGGAACGCCCTTTCTCTCATTCCATTGAATCTTCACGGTGTCATCAAACTCCAATTTCGATGTTTCCCCGCTCCATTGTGCGATGGTCACGAACTTTTTGTGCGTACGATTACCCTGCAGGTTCCTTATTGAATACGCTCCGTAGTGGGGGTCGCCTTTATCAGTGAAATTGAAGTTGCCATCAGCAGAGAAAGCCTTAAAATTTGCAGTCTTTATTTGATTTATTAGTTTCATAAGCATGCGCTTGTTCAGTCGCGAAACATTCAGATTTCGATGTGATCGTTTCAAGCTCTGTATTCCATGTGCAATCGCATACACAGCGTCGATGACATATGTGTATTTATTCAGAGGTAAAGACATGGCGTTCGGTAGTTTGTCCTCTGAGCAGTCATGTGGCATTTGAGCACATTTGTTATTAGTAAGCGACTTCCAGTACTCATTTATCCATGGATTTTTTGAACGGCTTCTCGGTGTAAGGCTTCTCAGGTGCTCCTCGAATTTCCCATAATGAGCAAGATAGGGCACGATTCCGAGCATTCCTCCTATAAGATCAAAATTAACTTCATCTCTTACATATTTGCTGTCTCCCCACGATTCCGTCCCTATCCATGTGATATTAAACAACCTGCCCGTCGCAATATTGAAAAATTGCACTGCAGCGGGCCGTGCACACCATAGTACCACAACGCGTTGTCTGGTGTCTTTTTGTAATTGTCTAATGATGACATCAACGTCTTTTTCGATTTCATAACTGTTTGTAGAGAACGAAGCCTCGACAGCAACGCACACGTTCTTTTCTTTGAGAGTTTTTCTCAGTGCTATCAATCCGTTGCGACCGTACTCTTCTTCCGAAACCACAATTGAAACGAACGTCCAGTTGAATTTCACCAAGATATCCGCTATAGCCTCCGCTTGATACACATCGGATGGTATCGTTCTCATGAAGTTTCGATATTTTGTCTTATCGCTCAAACTAGGACTCGTAGACGAGTAGCTAATTTGAGGAATGTTATCTGCTGACAGTACAGTTGAGACTGTTGTCGATATCCCCGATGTAGCACCGCCAACTACAGCGACTACGGGAGGCATGCTGTCGTGATCGGCGTTTTTATTGCATAAACAACTCGTCCCGTTGCTTAATTTCTTTTCGTATGAAGCATCAGCTCTTGGTGTTAGCACAAAATCGAGCGCGCTATGTAAAGCAAGATGTGCGTCGTTACACGAGTCGCGAATGTCGTAGCCCAATTTAATGTCCCCAAGCAAATCGCGTTTTTTATTAATCTCGTCAATGGCAAACATCATTGCTTCAGCCCAAATCAGGCCAGGCTGATTCAGCTTTTCTTTAACGTGCACCGGTATAAGTCCACCAATGACAACATCCGCGCCATCAACGTTTTTGGCTTTCTTCGGCTCACAAGGACTATTATTGAATTTCGTTGAGCTGAGCACCCGAACCAGCACACATTGCTCTGTGATCAGGAAAATCAAACAAAATCGCCACATGATTTTGGAAAAGACTGGTAACGCTCGACGTCTTCAAAGTTGTAAGGCTTCCTGACTTTGCTCCAGTCAAAACACCATACGCACGACGACGCACATCAAGCTTGAACCAAATAAGCGAAACGATGTTGAGAGGCGACGTAGTTTGAGAATAACATCGACGTCATTTTGATTGTGTGCAAAGATAGGTCATTGAAGTGCTACGATATTGCGTTCGCCTTCCGTTCAATTGTGTAAAACAAACACTGCGCGAAGTCGTAAACCAATATATGCGCGAAAAATAAGTGAAAACAATGAGTCCTTAACAAAAATAATTATCTCCACAGACAGACACTTGGAAGTAACGTCTTGCGCTCCTCGATTCCCGCAGCACAAGCAAAAATAAGACGCGATATATGTGCTAATAAATACAGAGAAAAAAAATCATTTTTGTTTTTTCTGCCACTCTCCGATTTTTTTCACGAATGTCGGATTAAACGAAAAGCCAAGTGTAACTCTTAAATTTTGAAACACAGCACAAGATGAGGTGCAATATTTAGAGAGCCCAACGCATTTCTTCTTCATAATGCAATCATTGTCATTTTTAATATGAGATCTTATGCTACGAATCATTTGTTAATATACATGCTGTCAATATTTTATCAATATTCTCTTGTAAATCATTAGAGAAGCAATTATCGAGCGTGAAATAATGTCCGCAATAGCTGTCTTCTGAACACGAAATAGCAATATAGTTTTGTAAAGCCGAGTAGCTATTAGCTATAAATAGAGATACATCAGAAAACCTCTATCGTTGATGAGAATCGAAATAGAAAACAGAAAAAAATTGTCTCAAGCTGTGTAATCATGAGTCAAAACATTATTAATATACGTAAAATTGAGGACTGATGCCGCCAAATGAGACAAATCAAACAAATGAAACAATCTTCTGTTTTTTCCAACAATTTTCTTTCAGCAACCTGTTCGTTTTACAGCTATATAATTGATCTCTATCAGTATATTCATTCACAACTATAAAACGACCGGACAATGGAGATGATTTTAAAAAAATTGCATTGTACACTTTGTCATTTAATTTCTCACCGATAAAGGTTGTTTCTTTTCAGTGAAAAATGACAAAACAGTGGAAATTTCAAAAATCTAACAAAAGCAGATCAGTGAGAAACTTGTTGTTTACTTCTGATTACGGTATAAAAACACTCAGCTAAAGCCAATATTTTAAATTAAAAGTGAAGAGTCACGCGCGTCACATGATTATATATGCATCAGTTCTTTGCATAATTTGTCATTTCTCATGCTTTTGCCAGTAGTCTGATAGCTTTTTCTATTTGTATACTAAATTGTATAATCTGGTCGTGCAGCTGAAAAAATATTTCCTGTTATTTCCTTGTATGTAGTGCACTATTAATTGACGACCAATAGCATTGCTACTTGCCAATAATTTCCCATTTTCAAACATTCAATAACATCTGTACGAGTTAGTTAATAGTCGTAACAGTAATTCTTTATCATTTTGTGACTGTTGTCCTCTCTTGACAGTTAATTGCCTGGTGGGTTTATTTGCGTTCGCTATATAAGTTTACAATTGATTTTTTAATTCACATCAAATTGCATCGTGCTATGACTGCAATATCTAAATTGTATTTCAGTCAGTGGTCCAGAATTGAGTACGATTGTTTTGTTTGTCTTCGGCGTACTAATATACTTGAATCGAAAATAATATTGAGTATACAGTGTTAATTTCAAATTCAAATTCAAATTTATTGATGAAACAGACTTTTCTGCCAAATGTTTGAAGTAGCAACATCCTTTAATTAACGAATTGTTAATTAAATAAACTTAGGTGCTCCCTCAAGGGGGGGGGCACTGCAAGTTTACTCCCTAAAAATTGCATTGTTCATATCCCCCCTTTGAATTATAATTGAATGATAATTGTATTTGATAGAATTCAGTACTTGAATTGAGTGCCATTTGCTGCAATTTTGTACTTCAGTAACAGACCTGGGTTGAGCAAAAGAAATATAGCCGCTCTTTCTTAATATAGCCGCTCTTTTTTAATTCAAAATGCCTTGAAACAATTCAATTGGTTATGAATTTTCGAAGAATAAAATCTTGCCAACTGATTGGCTGTTGTAATTTATTTTAGAAAAGGCAAATGGCCAGTACGGAATTGAGCCGCAAGTTGAATACGTTTTATCGTTCCCACTCCATTTCCCTATAGGTGTTACTTTCTATTTGTCAGAAATTCTTTATCAGTGTTGTGCAAAAGTGTAACTTTTTGTAAAATTGTATTATTTTTGTAGCTATTATATTTCAAGCCTCGTTTAAGCACCGTTTATGTGATACTTTCGATATGAAAACTTTCGATATGTAAACTAGAGAAATTTGACAATCTTCTAGTGAAAAATACATGTGTCGAAAAGTTGGCATGTTCCCTTTAATGTGTCGAATAAAAATAGTTACATACAAAAGTTGACGCTATATAGATGAACGTGTTCCTTATTTACACAAATCAATAGTTGTATTTCTCCTATCGGGAGCATCGTTACATGTTTGTAGTTGTAGTATAGGGTTAGTAGAGTACTGAGAAGGACTGTTGGTGTTGTTGATGGTGTCTAACGTTTCGACAACCTTAGCGACAGTCATCTTCATTGGCAAGCCTGATTTTTACTCCTCACTTGACAACAAATGTAAAATTACATTAATTGATACAGTTTGACATATATATATATATATATATACAGTTGTGAAAGTTGTGTCTTTTTTATATTTACTATGTATAACTGTAGCCCTCTACCACCTATGATGCAGGGTTGTGCCTTCCCCAAGCGAAAATTGCTTCTCATCATTACCGCTGAACTTATTGTTAAAATTTCAATCCCCCATCACTAGGTTAGGCCCACGGGGGCGTACATTGTCAGTTATCAGGCATTGAAATTTCAGCAATAATTTAATTTCTAAAGATGCACTTTTGTTCTTTGGTATACCACTTAAACGTGCCTAGTGATCAGGCATTGAAATTTCAACAATAATTTAATTTCTAATGATGTACTTTTTTTTTATGCACCACCCTGTATATTTTTAGCATTTGTACAATAAATGTCGATGACAGGATGTCGCTCCTGAGATCAAAGTACACCCAAGGAAAAATTGGGAAACTTTATACTTTTACGAGGAAATGTGTTGACAAACGACTACCGGTCGTTTGTCGACCTGTTAAAACCGGTTGTAGGATGGACGTTAAAACAAATAATACAAGATCGTACAAATGTCCCGAGTTTCATGACACTATATTATAAATTAAAAGTGCGTTTACTGCCATTACATATGTCCGAAACAAATTATTAATCATTAACTGACGCATAAAGTGGCCCTCAAAGAGCTGTATTGATGACAGTGGTTGATGTTGATGCACGCGAACATTAGCTGAAGTAATACATACAAACGTAAAAGACATTTATTACAGTCGCTTGACGTCACCGGAAATTGTTGCAATTTATGATATGTGAGGCGATCAGTGCATACATTTGATAAATTTTCACGCATATATCGTGAATATATTTACACATTGTATTCGCTTTAATGTTCGGGAAAATCTTAAATTGAAACCATTTAAGGAATGAAGAACTTAGGCAAACAGATCTTTGTGTTTTGTTGAACTGCAAGCTTGCCAAGATCGAAAGTGGTCGGCAATACTCTTTCTTTAATCTGTTAGTTAAAATGTCCGCTCGCGGACGGACTATTCGTTCGTCATTCAGACGAAAGCAGACAGTTATTCAAGAAGTAAGGGTTGTATTAATGGATAACACTTGCCTACAAGAGAAGTTCGATGAAGAGCGTTCAATGACCGGAGTCGATATATTAAGACGTATTGGCGAACGTCTAAATCTATCGAAAGATGAATTGAAATACTTCGGCTTAAAATATCCCGATTTGGACGGGCAAATGAACTGGCTACTATTATCCGAGTCAGTCAAGAGACATTTTTCTAAAAGGCCTTATCAACTTCAGATGGCTGTTCGCATTTATCCTGAGGCAAACAATACGATTTCTGATCATTGCGTTAGGTTATGCTGTTATCAAATTAAGAGTGACATTAATCGTGGTATTTTTATGTGCACACCCTCCCAACATGCAGCGATCGACTCTTATTTTGCTCAAGCCATTATCGGGGACTATAATGCCAAATCACATACACCGGGCTATCTCGAGGACTATTTGGGCTTTTTGTTCGAACATCCTAGCGGTGTAAACTGCAGTGAAGGCACGGTCAACGCTCGGTCATATGAAGATGACGTTGTACGAAGACATAAAGATCACAGTGGTATGACCAAGAAAGAATCATGGCTTGCGCTGTTGGGCATCGCAGCGACCATCGCTCGTTTCAACACGATGAAACATCGCGCGAAAGACTGCAGCGATAAAACTCGTGTGGAAATCGCGACATCGCAGGATGGCGTGCATATCTACAACCTAAATCGTCTCGACGAGCCGGATTTCATGAAGAGACATTTTTCCTTTCGAGGGCTCGCGGTCATATGTTACAAGAACAAACTCATGTTGACGTCCGCTTCTGGTAAATGCAAATTTAAATTTTCTGGGCTATACGGAGAGAAATCTGCGAAGAGACTTTTAGAAGACATACTCGAATGCCGTTTGTATAACAACTGCACTTTAACGAGAACTGATCCCATTTTATATCACTCAGAAGAAGCCAGACGTGCGAACGAAGCGTATTTAAATCGAACCTCTTCCAAATATCGTAGCTTCCGCGATGCTCCCATTGCTCGCAGACAGGGCTCCGCAAGTCGTGTCTACTCAAGCATAAGGTCGAGATTTTCGAGAAAAAATTCAAAAACGCGTAGTAGCGATCCTGGTGGCGAATTGAATGATCGCGATTTAGAAAAACAGCGAGCATCACGAATAGAGGTGTTTACCAACTAGAAAACACCGTATTTTTGGTGCTGTGTAAAGTTGTAAGCTTTTATATTTAAATTCGCTGGCGATAGCCATATGACAAACAAGATTAACGAAAAAAATCTTGAACTCTGTAAGGGGTGAAGTATCTAAACTCAAAATAATATTAACGCGTTAACACTTAGTCGTGTTCTCGACACCATGCTGTTTAATGTATTTAATAAACTGAATGTTTTATTTGAATTCTATGTGGGAGGCAGTTGTGTTTGGTCAATTTACATTTTTAACCAATAAATTACGAATAATGAATTACTATGTTTGTATGTGTACTATGTAAATGAACAATAATATTTAAGAGTTTAGACGTAGCCATTGGCTTTATCGTACATCCTTTAGTTTATTTGATTTTGCCATGAAAACTTTATCAAATTTACGCTATACGAGTGTATATACTGGTGTATATAGACGCCATGTTGTATGAATTGACCAGAATAGTTTTATACTCATTGTTGATATTGCTCTTGAAGTAATATATTTAATTACGATTTTTGAAAAATGTTCTTAATAATGTGAGTGATTTAATCTTACTTTGCACGCTGTACCGCGCTATCTATACTCATTCAAAAATTACGTTATTTTATGTTAATTCTATGGATAGCGCGTGATGAATAGAAAGTACAGTAATTATATTGTATGCTTAAATTCAAGCTATTGTTTCTAGCCACCCTTTTTATGTCTCTTCGTTTCCAAACTTAAAGAATAATACGTTATCTACTTGGCAAAGTCAGAAATAACTATTCTTAATTATATATAGCTAATACATTCACGACGATTCACGAGGAAAATTATTTTGACATTTGTGAGCCATTACATTACTTGAATTGCAAAATACACGCGGTCTTTCGTTCTAATCCCTATTTACGTCCTTATAAGTTCAAACTAAGCTTCCTTCAGCAGAAAATATCATGGTAATTTATCCAAAAGATAGCGCATGTCTGGTGGACTGTGGAGAGTTATTTGATAAAAATCAGGCTAAAAGAACTCGACCACTGACGTATACAACTAAACTCGACCTCTCTATTAAAGTTATATCGCGAATTTGTTGGATGCGCACATGATTAACGCAGCCTCTGAAGTCGGATTTACCATCAAAACTATAGACAGTATGCACATTCGACCCTGATGGGACTCGAACCCACAGTCTCTTCCTCCGGAGGGAAGCGCCTTATCCATTAGGCCACAGGGCCGAGTATTCTCATACTTGTTCAACCAGCATTTTAAATGACTTTCGCTTTCAACTGTTGATTTCACTTTTATTATCACATCTGGGGCCGTTTGCACGAAGCCTGGATGGCGTTATCCATTGGATAGCAAAAATTTTCAAACATGTAAAAAAGGTGTTTATATTTTTAATTTCGTAATCTTCGAAACATTATTTTACTTCAATAATTGCTCAGTTCGAATCTTCTATTTTTTGCTTTTTGAAAGGTTTTATAAAAGTTTAAAAAATTGCTATCCGATGGATAACGCTATCCAGCCTTCCTGCAACCGGCACATGTTATGAAATGATATTTAATTTTGACATTGTATTATGATTCTTCATTATATTAGTTCTTGATAACCAACCAGTTCGAGCTCCAAATGGTTTTGTGGTTATGAAGGAAATCATTTTCCCAAGCAATGGTGGAGAACCTCCTAACAGTTAAAGTCTGTGTAACGTATATTTCCTTTTTGCTGATGGTTGAACGAGGATAGTCTTTATATCAATGGTGTTTATGTTGTATCAAATCTGCTTTAAAAACATACAGTGACTGCGAGAGAACTGTGTTTCTCGGAACCACACCATTATTGAGGTAGTTGTTGTGCAGCGCGAAACAAGTTGCATTACAGTCGTGTAATTTATATCTTAACAGTTTTGTAGCTAGCCTTGATAATTGGGGGAGCTAGCCTCGATGATTGGGGATTTCATGTATGTATATTTGCAGAAAGCAATTGATTTTAAGAAAATTTGATACGGCAGAGCATGAATATATAAATATCCCCCCCTGCACACGCAAGTGAATTTTGAGTAATGAATGTTTTCATTTTGCTTGTTTGAATTTTCGGTGTGAAATGTTTCTCTCTAGGTCGTGCGTGGCTTGTATACCTCTTCACTCAGCTTTTACCACTTCAGGCGGTTAAAATAACGATTTATTTCAACATGACAATTTAATTGGTTTCATGTACTAAACAGGAACTTCGGTTGCACGAAGGCCGAATAGCGCCATCCACTGTATAGAAAATTTTTTTAAACGTTTAGAAAACCTCTTTAAAGGGAAAAATACACGATTTGAGCTGAGCAAACACTGAAAGGAAATACTTCTTCTATAATCACAAAATTTCTTTGTCTTAAAGAAAATCTAAACACCTTTTTTCATGTTTAAAATTTCCTTTCCAATGGATAACTCTATCCAGGGCAACCAGCCCAAGAATTTTGGAGCAATTGTCACACTGCCTTCAGCTGGCGCAAAATCAGTAAAACCCAGTATACAAGACTTGAGAGGAGCCAATCGAGGGGTACGAAGAGATATCTACGGTTACAATGTTGTATCACGAAATAAATGTTGGGTGGTACCAATCAAAAACACAAATAGCTTTTATTTATACTGGAGCAAGCAGGCAAAAAAATTTAAATTTATGCATGTATTAGTAAAATAACTTCAAATGAGTCCGGTCATCATAACGTTTTCGATATTCAACATGGTCCTTCGTTTACACTTTCAGTTGTACTGATTTTCTGATTTCATACTATGATAATTGTCAACTTTTACCGACTGATTCAAATTATCGGGGCGTAGCACAAATCTCCCATCCTCACTTCCTCACTACACCCCTCCGGCCGCTACTATTTCAGATACTATGATGAGTATTATTTAGAAGTCATTGGCCATCTTACGTATTTTATTTGCGCCATTGTTGGTAATATTTTACTTTTATCTTGGTAGTCGCTTACTTTGTTATGATTCTGATAAAATGGTTGCCCATACACTCTTTGTAAAATTCATACGCGGTAAGTACACAATGGTTACTGCTGGTTGTAATTTGTAACAACATTGTATTTACCGCTGTACAAATAGTACGCTGTAGAGATCGATAATTGGGAGTGGTCATATTCATGTAGTGATATGTCATAAACTCACATTAGTTTAGGAGAAAATGACTTACTGAAATGAGTGTAAAACTTTATGTGAGTTCTAAAATTGGCTATTCATCCGCAGTCTCCGATTCCTCCCTCCATTTGACATGCAATTCACGAGGTGTTTACAATCTGTTTCTGTCACCTGTTTCATAGCATGTAATTGTATTATATACTGCAAATTTAGGGCCCATTCACACTTAATTCGTTTTCTAATCGAATTAGTTGATTCGAATTCGATTCGTTTTAAAATGAAAAAACACGAGTGTTCACAGTTTTATCCGCATTATTTTTTGCTTGATAACATAGTATAAGAAACTCAAAAGGATAGATATGGAGTTGCAGGTATTTTAGTCTACTTCCAGGGTATTGTGGGTGCATACTTCAGAAACTATACTTTATTTAAAATTTATGTTTACATCTACTTTACATGATTGACATTAAATTTTAGCGACTTTTCTAAATCATCTTTGAATCTTTGATATAAGAACAATATTTAACGAATACAAATGGAAGAGATTACTGTAATGGGCATACTTTTACGGGAATAACAAAAGAACGGAAAAAAACAGCCAAAAGATCGTGGGTAATGCGAAAAAAAATGGTGCAATACTTTTAAAAGAATTCAAGGCGTAGCATTAAAGGCTTGTCATTAAGGAATACATCAAGCTGATCATAAAATTTACGTGGGTGCTTTCGACTTGCAGCAGAAGTCGCCATAGCATTTTTGTACTTCTTATAAAGACCTTTCAAATGTTTTATTTTCGTGCGATATGGAATGAAGTCTCTTTCAATATTTCTCGCCTTAAATTTTTCGATTATTTTTTATTTTTTGTAAATATCTGCGTTTTTGTGAGTAGTACTTAGTTTCTTTTGTATTTCTTTTGTTAATAGAAATCAGTGCCATCAGTTCTTCATCAGACCAGGTTTCTCCGCGTTTCGACATTTTGCTTATAAAAGTGAAACTGTACAATATTGCTGCAAGCAAACATAACAAAAAGAAACACGTGACATGTGTGACCGCACGAAAAGCCTGGTTACTAAGCCAAAAACATGTGATTGATCAAGATTGATGCGATTCTGTTCGTGTTGCATGCTCACACTATAGTGCAGACTAAACTAACCCAATTCGAGACCACCTTCTCAAGTGGCCCAAGTTAGTTCGGATCGAATTCGTTTTCGCATCACTTGCAAGTGTTCACATTAGCCCACATACATGGACTCGAATCGATTTCGAGTCGATTTAAAGCGTTAGTGTGAATGGGCCCTTCGAATCACATGTGTACGAAACGTTACAGCCATATGTGCACAAATTACATTCGCTGATCAAGGAAACTCGTTTTCATATCTACAAAATACCATAACATACATTAAGATAACCAAGATAATCTCTCAAAGACTCAAAGTTGCGAGGGGACACTTGTTTAAAAACGTTATATGGTGTATAACGTAGTATGTAAGAGAACTGTACTACGATATATTTTCTCCCTGAAAATTGTTCATTTTCTGCATTAAAAGCATCTGCATTTCAATGTTTGTGTTTAACACAATTACATGCATGACAAATGTATTTTGATGAACATTTGAACTTTGCACCTGCCCGTGTTGTGTTTTTTGGCTTTGTAAAAATACAAAAATTAACAGGTTCTCTTCTAATAAGTTCCCTACAGGCATCATTGATCGCAATGGAAACACAAAAAATGAAAATTTGTCTTATGAAAATGTGTCTCTGGGTTGCAATCATCCTCTCCAGGGCTTTAGAAAACGACATGTTCGTTATCATCGGCTGGTGTCCGCAATATCTTTGATAAACTATTCTTTTGTACAACTCGAGACCTCCAAAATGACCAAAGAGCAAGCCAAGATTGTCACTGGCGGTCTGTCGCTTGTGTGGAATAAATAATCACATTTCGTAGGCTGTAAGATCACGCATTGCGTTTAAATGAGACTATGTCGATGTAGAGCGGTGGACTCTACGTTTTTCTCATATTTTAATGAAGCAGTGATTTTGTTGAGCGTACAAGTACAATCTGTGAAAACAATTTGTGAAACCATTTATTTCTAAGAAACTGCTGTCGCCCTCTCATGGGGTATACAAAAAATTCTCATAAAAATGTCAATCTCAAAAGTTCGGTCAGTGATGGATGTCAAAAGGGTAGGTAAAATAAATTATAGAAGCTCATTTTTAATTAAAAAGACTTTTTTTAAAACGCTGTTGGTTGAAAACTTCTAAAATACTCCGGCCCAATAGGATTTTCTCTAAACTATTTTAAATCGGAAATATATTTTCAGTATTATATGTTGTGGCCGATACCTTGCACAGCTACTGTTCGAGGCGTGTCGGAGATTCAGATTTTTCTAGACTGACTTAGATCGTGCGCGCAGATAAAATTATCGCTGGAATTTTTTAAATCAGCCATTAAAATGTCTTTAATTAACCGAGTAATCATGCATTGAGAAATTGAAATTATTTGTTGTTCTTTTCATCTTGTTGATGCATGCAGCCTCAAGAATCATTAAAATCGAGCGCGAAACCTCGTGATATCAAAATAAAGGCGATAAATTGTCTTAATCTTGCCTCTCGTGGAATTAGACAGCAATTACCCACTTGACGTCATCAAACCAAAATTTCCTCTTATGGGGGACTGACGATAATTCAATAAAACGTCGAACATCCATAATTTATGACGTGCAAATTACTTGGAGGAAGGGAACAGGTGAAAAATATATGTATTATAAACAAATGACTTTTGAAACAAACGAAGTACCTACGAAACCTGAACTTTGGCAGTGAGGAAAATGAACTTTGGCAATGAGGAAAATGGGTAGCAAGAATAGCCAACCGATACAGAAAGGTATTTCATCGTTCTTACTGATGCAGAAAACACGAACTGAAATCGTGAGCAAGATATACAGTATTCATGCAAGTCAACAATACATGCATACGGATGCAAAATACAATAGTCGTATACAGATCATTGAGCGCCGTATAACATATAATTATTTAATTTACGATGATATGATCCCTAAATAGAAGATGTATTTTTTTAAACTCAGTAGCTGTCTGTCTCATATATAAGAAACTTCTTTATACGTAGGTTAAGCCTCTGTATGTTTATGAAAAACTATCGTATATAAATATATACTTCGTACATAAATCATTAGGCAAACCAAAGCAACATATTTCTCTAACACTCTCCAAATTTGTTGCTCGATCGTAGTTGTCAAATGGGAACAAAATTCAACGCCATATCGGATTTACTGTACAATCATCCTTATAGTTATAGCGTAATGTATCAAAACAAACAATAGCCAACGGACGCAAAAACAATGGTTGCTATATAAGCGAATGACGAATTCATTCTGCTTTTTATATTGCTCATTGTTTGCTAGTTTTTTCTTCTTGAGTATCGTCGGCCATGATCATCTTTTCATCCGTTTTTTTCTATTGTTTTATAAAGCACGGTTCGGTATGGGCTAGAGAAGCCCTGGGTGTCTGTCTGGACACTTGGGAGTCCTTTACGGAAAAGGCGCACACAAAGTTAACTTGTTACTTGAAGGTCCACGATATATTGAATACTGCGTTTTTACAGGTGTACGAAATATACAATGTAGCTAATGAACAGGCTTTTTACTTTGACTTAATGCAGTTGTGAGAAAACTCGATTGAAAATAACTAAAAGCATGCCACAGTTTCGTCTCAAGATTAACTTTTGTGAGTTATCACATAGTGAGCATGGAACACCACAATACGACTTTAAAAGCTTCTAAAGCCTAAGGGTTGTTGTGCGCATGCGTAACTGGCTACAAACATTGTCGAACTTAAACTTTTTCGAACTTCAGCCAACATTTTCCAACAGTTTCAACTCGTTTTTATGGTTGTGAAACGATAGCAACATGTCACATAAAAGTTGGACAAAGTTGTATCAACAAGCTTTGATCGTTCGACCTTGGCGTAACATGTAGCATGATAAATTGTATGATAACATATTGCCGTCGTTGCATATATCGTCAGATAGCAACGTGGAGTCAATCAAATCACTTTATCAAATATGATTCACGTGTATGGCATGTTTATTTCAAAATATATCAATCCATTTACGAACCAAAAATTTCACTTGTATCTATGAGTTAACTGAAAACTGATTTGAGAATTTCTATGAAAGCTAAATTATAATTAATTCCTTGTTTTTGTAATAAACAAAACGCAGACATTAGTAGAGTAGAAAAATGAAGGGAATTCAAACTAGCAAAAACAAGACAGAACGAGAGAAATACCAGCTTTACAGCTTGGTTACGCCGATAGATCTAAAGAAGACGGAGGATTTTAGTTAGGCTGGTGAAAAGCATCTGCATCCAGGTGGGGTTGTAGATAAGTATCTGGTGTCGAGATTCCAAAGATGAAGACCCTAACAGTTCTTATTAAAAGTGACAGGGTTACGTAGAATATGGAATACTGAAGTACACCTGAAGGTCAACACATGTCACATATTGAGAGAGAGGCAATGTTGAGAGGTATAAGATGGTATGAACATACGGGAAGAGGGAACTACTGAGTTTATTGTAAGAATGGAACCAAAGGAATGACCAAAGAGGAGATAATAGATACACTGTAAAACGATATAAAGTTAGTTAGCATTCAGTTACCAGATTATGTAGAAGACGATATAGTTGGTAAAGTCCAGATCTCAATAGTTTCATCCAATATGGTGTATCATTCGCAATAATTTTCAGAAAAAAAAGGCAATAAATATCATCCCTTAGCAAATTTTTCTAAACTGTTGTATTCAAGGCAAATTTCACGAGTGACAATCTCTTTGTTCACCATTTAGCATCGTCGGTAGACGGAGATGTTTTGAATGATGACATCAAGTTGCCGCAATCACCAACAGATAACTGCATGTATAGTTGCTGTGAAAACAATTCAAACAAACACGCTTCCAGCCTTGGATCCGTGCTCAAAGTCATCCGAGGTTGGTATGGTTCTGTTGATAACTTTGCCCATCAACTAGCCATGTTCAGCTTCCTGTTTTGCTTCTTCTTAATCATGCAAAACACCATCTTCATTTATTGAACACGACAAGTCTTTTTAAATATAGACATGTTTCGACACATAGGGTTTATTTATGTGCTCTAGTTTGAATTACTCCAAATTCTAATGTCATTCAAACTAGAGCACATTCCCCCCTCCGACTAAATCAACCACATATAAGATCCACATATAGATTTCCATATTTAGTATGATAATAATATGTATGTATGTTACAATTAAAATAGGATATACGATTTCTGAATCAGAAAAAAATTATTTTCTACTATGCAAGATTTATTCTAAGCACTGTGAGTACCGAAGTTATTAAGCAAGACATTCTGAAACATGTCTATTTTTCAAAAGGTTGACGCTAATGGAGGTCAATCAAGCAACTAAAACTTCTGCGTGTATCCAAATATATAAATAACTTGCATGTTGGTTTAAGCCCACAGCACATTTTTGCTCTGTACCAAATGTTTGCATCAAAAATTTAGGGTGCAAGTCGAGAAAAGAGAACACGGACGATGATCAGACAGTTGAAGGTAAAAAAAGTTTGATGTTTCATGTCAAATTTGTTTTATTTCACGAAATACATATTTTGACATGAAGGCATGATGTTTTTCATTTTTCAGATGGCTTAACAGAATCTTCCTTCAACTATTTCTCCGAGCAAACTGAGGGGATGGAGGGACTGCTTTTGAAAACAAATTTTACAAGACCCGAACTGCAGCGTATGTACAGGGGCTTTAAAAATGTGAGTTCGATTCTGTATATTTTGCTTTTAGATTAAAATAGTTTGATTAGTATTGTAAAATGAGTTTACATCTGTCTCTCGGGCATTTTTCTTAAATAGGATTGTCCTAAAGGTTATGCTGATAAAGAAGTTTTCAAAAAAATCTACGCTCAATTTTTTCCTCATGGAGGTAGTAGAAATAGCTAGATTTCTGTGGTTATCTGTCGCCGTAGCATGTAGGACTTTTCTGTTGAATTTTCCGGTGATCTTTTCATTATGATTCGAAGATTTTGGAAGTATGCTCCATTAAACAATAATTACAATTGCTTTCGTTCAATCGTTTGGTATATTAGTATTTTGTGGAGCCTTTCTCGTTTCTCTTTAAGATTCAACGCAATACGCCGACCTTGTTTTCAACGCATTTGACTTGGATAGAAGAGGAAAACTTTCTTACGAGGTGAATATTTTGTCCAGTATAGTTAAAGAACATGGCTATGACGTATGTTCAAAGGAGATGCCAAAACACATACTTTATCAATTTCACAAACACATTCGACTTAAACAGTGTTTTCCCTCATTCCGAGGATCACTTAAGATTGGACTTAGCGACAATCTTTGTGAAAACGGTCTCTAACACGAATAAGTCCACTGACCTTGAACCAAATCAACTAGATACCTGACTCTGTCATGATTCTGTTTTTACCAGTAAGGCAAGGCGCAACCTTCGCAAAACTGATGATATGTACGACTGTAACGTGCTTCTTAAGTTCTTTTACGTAAAATGTTTGATGAAATTTGTTTTTTTAAACATTCTTTTAATCTATTTTGACCGAGAGTCTTGTTTTTTGCCACTATTGTAGATGGCGTTCTTGCTTCCTATTGACCATTTTCACACGGATGTTAGGGCTTGGGTTCTAAATCATCTAATGAGTGAATTTATTACTTTTAACTGTAGACTTTCATATTACGGCTATCAATTGCCTTACATGGCACAACCGAAGATAAACTGAAGTGGATGTTCCATCTTTACGATGTGGATGGTGATGGGTATATTTCAAGGCACGACTTGATTGTGATCGTGACTGCTGTTCATAATTTGATGGGATCGTCGTCCATTTCAAATGAAAGTGAGACAATTCAAGAACAGGTTTTACGGATTTTTGAGGTATGGCTAGGGCTGCATTGAAGATATTTTGTGCAGTGTGAAAACATGAGTCTTTGCAATGGTCAGCTTCATTTTATGCAAACACCTATCTTTCTACAGCTTACTCCATACTGAAAAAAGTATTTTAACTCCTACGTCAATAGTCGTTCAGATATTCTTCAATCTTTTCTCCTACTGTCCAGCACATACTTTTCTCATAGATTCTTAATAAAAGCGACGATGGTTATGTCACAGTCGATGGTTTCATCGGAAATTGTAAAAATGTACGATCTGCATCCTTTTTAGCTATAAAATTTAGTTTTTATTTCTCACAAGAAAATTTTTTTCCATTACACAGGATGAGTGCATAAATAAAAGTTTGGCGATGTTTGACTTACACAAGTCAAATGACTCGTGAGTCGTGTCTTAGATCTTCATGAAGAAGCTGGGAAAAGGAAGACAACCAATTTTGAATGTAGCTTTGGACGAAATTTTTTTATAAATAAAGTAGAGATGATTTTTTGCAGATTGCAATGAAAACTTTAGTGAGTACAAAAGGTAAATTGTACTGTAAATGAGCATCATAAATATTGTGCATAATTGAAAATAATTTCAATTGACCTGATTATTTTGTTACCATGACAACAGAAGAAAAACATGGCGGACTAAACCGTCTGATTTTGATTTTCGAGTTCTTCTTTGCGCTTGTACATAACCATGGAATCATCTTTAACCGTGACAGACGGAGACATAGTATGTAATCTACACAAACTGCAGGCGGAAGACCTTTCAATTTCTTCAGGACGTTCTTTTGACGAAGAACAGGACGATAATGATGGTGTACTGGGAGATGATCGTTTAGAAACTCTACTGTTGGAAAGAAACGATCCCGCGTCGAGATTCCAACTTGGACAGTTTTACTTTGAGCGAGAAATATACGAAAAAGCGTTCGCGGAGTTTGAGAAACTTAAAGACCACGAATTTCACGCGTTGTATCAACTTGGAGTTATGTATTATGATGGGTTAGGAGTGCAAGAAAACACTGTACGTATTTATAATTTGAGTTGATTGACATGCCTATTGCCTTATTTAGTTTCTAGACTTCTGTAGCGTCAGAAATAATGGCAAGGTTATATAATACCCTGCCCAGTGGTGGGATACGGGGCCCTTGGTATATTAAAGACAAAGTTATCACTTTCAAGTGATATTTATTTCACCCACTAAGTTCAGTTTCTTGACGACGTTTGCGTTCCTCACGTTCCTTTGCTTTTGCATTTCCTATGGTGTGCGCATCTGGGGAAGAAAACTCGTTTGCTCGTACGATAATCAACAGCATATATTGTCTAAAGTAGGCACATTTGTTTAACAGTCACATTTGTTTAGCAGTCACATTTGTTTAGCAGGCAAATGTCAAAAGTAAAAACTCATTATGTCTAGATAATAGATACCACCAGCGTCTTGAGAACTCGTAAGCAGCGCGCTTAGCCTACTGAGTAATCTGCTACTGACCCAACCAAGGGTAAAGGCCACGAAGCTAGAAAGCTAATTAATAAGTTAGGGGGAGAGGAGCTGAACATTCATGTATTCAGCTCTAGATACTTGATTAATTACTTTTGAAAGCAATCATAATTTGAAAAGAAGTAAGTTGTGCGGAGCTGAGTGTATGAATACCCACCCTACCCTCCCTGACTGGCATTCTAACTTCACCCCTGGCCACAAAAACTGCTAAACACAATCAGACAATGTTAGGATTAAGGTTAGTGTGACTAGGGTCAAGTTTGTAGATAGAACCAATACCATATTACAAGTATGTGGGACGGTATTTTATAATTCCTCTGAAGTTTTATATTTTGAAAGTCCTGAGGCTGGTTCTACAAAGCCTCGATAGTGTTATTCATTGGATAGTAATTATTTCAAACTTGTAGAAAAAAAGGGGTCCAGTGGATAACGCTATTCAGCCTTTGTGCGACTGGCCCCAGTGCTGCAGCAAACCTTAACACTTGGTCATACTTCCAAAATATTCCTGGTTTTTTTTCACAATCATTTTGAAACCAATACATTATATAGAATAAATATATATTTGTTGTAAACTTTGCTCACAGTGTGACAGCAAAGTTAGGCTGGCCATGCTACCAGCTATGACGTTGAGTGCAATTAGTTATTTAAAAAAAGGAAATTTCAAATTCAAAATACCCAAACATTAGTCAGACTAAAAGTGATTGCTTGAAATCTAAATGTATTCAATGGCTGTATAAAGTATTTTGGTAGATCTTGCTCATAATATGGTTTCATAGGAGAAAGGATTTGAAATAATGGAATCGATTTGCAATAGTACCAAGAAGAAAGCTGCATCAATAATACCTTATGCCCAATACAATCTTGGCTGTGCATACTATGAGGGCAAAGGAGTTAAGCAAAGTGATGATCGTGCAGAGGATTATTGGCTGTTAGCTGCTAGAAATGGATTGCCTGAAGGCTCAGTAAAAGCACAAAGTATTCTGGGAATGTTCTATTCTAGACCAGGCGAGACCAAACTCAATATTCAGAAGGTATAGGTTCATGGTTTATTCTTCCTTATCTCTAATTTTATAATTTTTTGATCATTGATCGTATAGTCGTATCATTGGCACCAAGAAGCAACCGGAAATGGATCCATTGAATCTCAAGGTAAAATAGTCTTTACATTGTTGTGTCCATGTCATTACTACTTTACATGTTTGTAAATGATGATCGTCCAGGTTAATAAAGTCCTGAGAAGGACTGTTTTTGTTGTTGTTGACTGACGTTTCGACAACCTTAGCGGTAATCATCTTCAGAGTTCTTTGACTCTGAAGATGACTACCGCTAAGGTTGTCGAAACGTCAGTCAACAACAACAAAAACAGTCCTTCTCAGGACTTTATTAACCTGGACGATCATCATTTACAAACATGTAACGATACTCCCGGGTTCAAACCATTTACTTCATTACTACTTTATTACTGTCATTGCAATTGACTAACATACAGAGGAAAAATCGAGAAACTGTGAAATATCTGGCAATAATATCGTCCATTGCTTTCTAAACCAAGTTTAGTTATCATTGGTTTTATAGATTAATTTGATTATACCTAATGATTACAATAGATAAAGGGCTGCACTAGGTAACTAAGTGCTTATTACTACCGGTATTCTATTGCCAATGCGTTAATTTGATTGGCTACTCTACTTGCTGTACCATTTTGTAATAAAGAGCGAGTAGCAAAAAAAACATCAGGTCACTCAGGTTTCTGACTATAAACTTGATTGTTTACTTGTTACTCGAAAACTTAAGTTGCCACCAAATTGCGGCGTTAAGTTATTTAAACGCAAAGTAATTGTGCAACATGCATTGAGCAAGAGACGTTTGTTTTTTAATACAAACAATGTCAACAACAACAAATGCATATTAAAAACAAAAAAATAAGGAAAATTATAGCAACCCTTTTCGTCATGAATACTCGCTCTAGATTTCCATGCTATAGTTCATTCGAGCTTCGCCTTCATCAACTATCACCTCAGAATTCTTGAGCTCGTAATCTAATGGTTAAGTAGACGCATTTCTAATTAGTCGTTGATGAATTTATTTTCATCTATACTCGTCGCCCAATTTCTTTAAAACAGAGTCATGTACTCCTCAGGTGCCTTGGGTGTAATGTTCGAGTATGGCATTGGCGTTCGTCGTGACGTAAGAGCTGCATTTAAATGTCTGAAAGGCGCGTCGGAAAGAGGAAATGTCTACGCTCAGGGAAATCTTGCAATGCATTATTATCGTCATAAATTGTTCAATCAAGCTTTTGAAATTGCTCAAAGGTATGTCATGTAGAAATTAACTATGCTGCTGTTGCTTATTGTAGCGAATCGTACTGGTGTTTATTTGTTGTCCCTTAATAGTGTATGTCAACTCGAAGACGTCAAGAAAATTGCCAAAGTTACTGACTGTATGCCTG
The DNA here is from genome assembly GCF_021976095.1 of Xenia sp. Carnegie-2017. Taxonomy (NCBI): domain Eukaryota; kingdom Metazoa; phylum Cnidaria; class Anthozoa; order Malacalcyonacea; family Xeniidae; genus Xenia; species Xenia sp. Carnegie-2017. Next base: position 5,992,120 of record NW_025813484.1, on the reverse strand, counting down.
TTTATGTTGCGAAAGGAATTTCACTTGGTTGCTTGGTGTATGGACGATGCTTATACAAAGGTTATGGAGTGGAGAAGAACGAAGAAAAGTCAAAAATCTGGTTTAAACAGGTGTATAAAATAAAAACCATGGACAGATTTTCTGGGAGAGGTTGCCACCCCCCAGATATTAAATATCACCCTCCTAAATGGATTGTTCACCTCTACACTTTACCCCTACAATCTGTAGCAAAACAAATCATTAGTGCTGATGAACTGACTTTTTCTGGGCAATGTTTCACCTTTCTACACAACCTTCGGTTGCTGCACTACCAGACTGCCCCTAAAATCTATACCCATGCTTTGTCTTACTTCACTTCCTTACCATCTCACTGCCCTGAAAATTTTTAGCTCCACACCTGTAAAAAAATGTAAATCTGTCCACGATAAAACTATATTTGTTCGACTTTACGTATATCTGTCATTTGACTACAGTTTTATATAAACAATACTTTCAGACGGTCTAGAGCTGCTGCTCTATGTAACATGTAACGATGCAATGACGTAGCCAGGATGCGAGCTAAATAGTCCTGCTATTTAAAATATCAATAGATTTCTAAAGAAATATATAGTGATAATGATTTAAAATTTACATCGCAGTACTAAAACTTGAAGGCTAACAATGCCTGCGATGTATTCAAAAACGTAGCCAGCCCGACTCATGCTATCATAAATTAATACTTTAGTGTTCACGGGTTCAATACCAATCAATTTCTAAATGATGAATAATAGTTGAAGTTCAAAATTTACTTTGCGAGACAAAATCTTCACGCTGTTTACGCTACTGAATGTACATGCCCTTTCTATAACTCCAAGACGTAATAGTTTTGTTCAAATAGCTACAACTTGTAGCTATTTGAAGAATAACAGTTGTATTCTAAAAGCTTTCTCACACACGCACACACTTATTGAGTGCGTTTCAGCTTTTTTCCATCAGACTTTTGCTTAAAATATTTCGATTTAAGCAATCAGGAGAGCAAAACTACCGTCTTCGAATAATTACGAGATGGTTTTAAAGCCCCACTCGGTGAGAGTGCATGAGTGAGCTTTTAGAATCTACAGGCGTAACTCTCGCAAACGGTCACGTATCTTTTTTTTGTTAATGTAGCCACTAAAACATTGTGAAAATTATTTTATTTGTTTCATTGATTCTTCTACGTAGGCATTTAAATACGACCCAGAGACAATTGCGCGATTTCAAGATGACATGATCTTTGGCTATATCTGATCGTTTTCATCTTCGACCGTGCGTTGTAAGTACAAGTGCTGTGTACTGTGTCTATGGTCTGTTGTATAGTTTGGATAATAGGTGCAAAAAGATTTCATCAAGAGTCGTCATAGTGCGCGCACAAAACGAAAGTCTTTCGAATTAGAGGGTTTGTCTTTAATGAGTATTGATTTGCTAAACTGCTTGAAATCCTACAAGAGGAGCCACAAGATGAACCACTGAAAGTCATGTTTGTTGCATGACAAAACAAATCCAGAACTTCCTCTCATCAAATATCGTGCTCAAAATGGTCGCGTTTTGAACATTTTACCATCAATTACCAAATGTAACATGTTACATTTCTCATGCGTCAATTTACTGTAATTAGCGTAAGATATCGCGTGTTCTCAGCTTGGTATTTGTTGAATATTTGTCAAAGCCATTAATGAGAAAGTGGAAACCTTGTTTTTTGTATTTGCAAAACGTTTTAAAAACACATAAAAAATTTGATTATTATCTAGCTTTGTCAATGGAATACGGTTAGCTAAATATATGCATCTCCTTACGAAATCATTGCTAGTCTGCACCAGTCACAAATCGCCTTACATCTCCTAACGAAATCATTGCTAGTCTGCACCAGTCACAAATCACCTTACATCTCCTAACGAAATCATTGCTAGTCTGCACCAACCGCAAATTTCCTTACATCTCCTAACGAAATCATTGCTAGTCTGCACCAGTCACAAATCGCCTTACATGTCCTAACGAAATCATTGCTAGTCTGCACCAACCGCAAATTGCGTTACATCTCCTAACGAAATCATTGCTAGTCTGCACCAATCACAACTCGCCTTACCATATTGATTAAAAACACGTTACCGAACTTCTTTCTTGTAGTATAAGGTGTGTTTTTAAACGCACTATCTAGAATGGTGTGAAGTTCATGTGAGCAATGTTGCAAAATTAACAAATTAAAATATGGCGTATGGTTTCGCTGTTCCCTCGAATCTAATTCATTAATGACAGAGCCTCTGATTAATAAGACATTGATGGTTTATGCATTAATTTTTGAGCCTAGTCGTGGGAATTAAGGTGAAGGTTTTAAGTCGAAAAGGATCTCATTCTAATATAAAAGCTTTACATATATTATGAAATGCAATTATTAAATAGATATCCAGCTATTTCGAGTTAACTATATACATAAAAAAGTATCACGCCATTTTGTAATATTTGAATTGTATGCTCCAACACACACTACAAACTTTTCAAATCTACTGATCTTGTTTTAAAATATACTTCACAAAAATTTTGCTGTTTGAAGATTTCATATCTATGTATTCTTTGAAAATTGACTGACAACATATCTCAGGAATAACAACAACATTTTAGTAAAAAATGGTAAGTACAGAAATTCATATTATGCCTTTTCACCATTCAGTCATTCACTGGTTTGCACATGTTAGATAACGTTTTCAAATTTTAACCAATCAGAGCTTTAGAATATTTAATTAATATTTCTTAACCATCAATATCGACCAATCAAATTGTGATACATCAAATGACTTAAACTCGTGTGCTTGTGCGATTCTGTGTCCGCCATTTTCCTTCGATGAACAAGGCAACAAGTGTCAGAGTTAGGAAAGCATGTCGACTGTGTTCGTCTTAAGGGGAAAGGTAAGTTAACGAAACATTGGATTGAACAAAGACCTTTAAATGCCCTTTAAATGGATTGGAAAGACATTAATTTGTAAATCTTGTCATCGGTTTTTTTGTGCAATATGGCGTTAAATAGCCAGTCTTCGTTGTGTCAAGTTTTGTACGAGAACTCTATCAATTCTTATGCTAGAAAAAAACAATTTCGCGGTATTTCAATGTGTTTTTTACGATATTTCTTCAGCCTTTTCCTGGTGCTGGCTTTCCGAACGCTTTGAAACAAATTTTTGTTTAATATTTTACTTTTACCAAGTATTCGCAAATCAAATATATCTTTCGACAACACTGAGCTCAAACGATCGACATTGCTCAAATTTCACCTAAAATATGTTATGAAGTTCTGTACAAGATGTCAAATGAAGAATAGGCAGAGTATGGCTTGCCCATTGGTTCGTTTTTGTCGTTAAAACTTCTTTTGAACGAAAATATTGAAATGTTTGGGAAATACAAAGATGTTGATTGATTTTGTGTTTATTCGCCATTTTGACAATTTCGCGCTACTTTTTTTCTGCATGCAAATGAAAGACGCAGGGCACAAAATTATAGCAAAGCTGACTAGCTTTACAAAACCACGCTCAAAATATTTTGGTGATAAACAAAGCAAGCAAGAATATTTACGTTTTTGTGTGCCACGTAAGTTACTCGTCAAAGTATATTCGTAGGCTATTGTAATAAATTGGTTTTCCGATTGAGTAAATCAAACACTAGCGATGAACCATTTGATCTTTATATCTATTATTTACCACCAAAGCGCTTGTACTTTGTTTTTTATGAAACAGTCGATCATCAATCCTCGCCCCGGCTGGAATAACGACAAAGTAACGCTTAAACCTAACTGCATAATCTTCTTTAAGTCATTTGTTTGTGTCTTAAGCTACATTAAGCAAAGTAAAAATTTTTTTTAAATTCTAATAAATATAATAATTTATCATTTATGTAGTGTAATTTTTATTCGTGTACTCTTTACATTCGTCGATGTTGACTTGCAGTTCAGTATTGACTTTTGTTGTACTGTGGCATGCTGGGAATTACTTGTTTGGAGAGGAGGGCAGTACCTTACAACTGATAACACGCCCTAAAAATGTTGCACTTAAAAGCAAGGGTCAAAGGCCTGAGCCGAGCACCGACGTTGAGAGTCCTGATTAGGAGTTCCGGGGGCATGCTCCCCCAGAAAAATTTGAAATTAAGAAGCTTTAATTTTCTGCAATTTAAAGAGTAAATTCATACTAACCTTTGAATTAAAATTCGTTTCTCCAACATAAATTTAAAATTTGACCACCCTTATTCCTTTCAGTGCCCCCCGAAATTCAACAGCTGGGGAGGCCACCTTGCTCCCTTTCCAGCACACCAAAGAATGTCACTCCGAATCACATTCAAGTCGAGAATAGAATGCTAAAGTCAGTGGAAAGATATGTTTCTTTGAACATTATAGGAGTTGTCCAGTTTGGTTGCACGGAAACGAATTGCGTCGTTTAGTTGCAGCCACCTGAAGAATAATAAAGGAAAGAATAAGAAGTTCAAAACTTCAAGTAAGCCAGTTTCAAAATCTAATTTTAAAAGTTATCATATGAAGTAATTGCATTTGTTGAAAAAAATTTGTTAAAAATTCACCATCTACTTTTTATGTAAAAATGCACTTTGAGAAATGTTTTTTAACAAAACCGTTTACTCCGTTCATTCCAGTCATTAATTCCAAAATATTGGGGCTATGTGTCTCGGCATTTTCACAAAAGATTACCAATTCGTTCATTATTAATCCTTATGCGAAAAAAATTCTAGTTCTTTGCCCAATGGCGTAGCTGGTGGGTGTCGGGGAGTCAAGTGACAAAAGGGAGGGGGGAAGGCGAGCTTGAGAGGCTCTTGTCAAAAGCCTTCTGATCGTAAGATACAAATCAACGAATACAATCATTCAGCCTATTTCTAGTGTAGCAAACCACTTCTCACTTGTTCACGATCGTTCAGAACAGATTACAGCAATGTGCCGCACGCTGTTAAAACGGCTTGTTAACAATATTGTTAACAATTGTTTAAACAATAATGTTGGAGGTTGTTTAAACAATAATGTTGGAGGTTGTTAAATTAACAAAACATGACGACATTGTTGGATTAGTTATAATTAATTGGTCATCACTCGCATTATTTTCTGTCAACAATGCGTTGTTGACTGAACAATGCATAAACAACATCACATTCAGGGGGGAGTGGTTTAAAACATATTCATGGTTGCCGACGCTGTATTGTAGAACGTATTCCTGTGTTGCCAAGTTTGATAAAAAATATTTCAAGATAATACAGGATAACTAGAACAATAATATTATATAAATACAACTTTAATATGACAGTAAACATATAATTTAATGGCCTCCGGTGGTTGCATGATTTCACTGTCTTTACCAAGGTTTCATTTTATATGTTTCTTTCTCGCTGTAAAAGAATGACAGAAGTCAACAAGAACGGAAAGAGTAGCTAAGGGCCAGGAGCTTTTCAATATTTTTGACGTAGAGGATAAGCCCACCAGTGTTTACATAAATAAATAGTTGTTACCAGTGCGGAAGAAGGGGGGGCGCTTGGGGGAGGAGCCCACTACCTTTGAGATGGGTAATTTTAAAAGGGCACTATTGACAAAAACGTCAAGAGAGCCCCCATCTGATAAATTTAGTTCTACAGCACTGGACTTGTTACGCCTATGTTCTACTCTTTTTTCAGTAAATAGTGTTCCTTAAATAAATGGCTTTTTTGATAACAATGTACACAATTCAATGAATGTTTGCTATCTCTTGCCTACTAACTTAAAGTAGCACAATTAAATCATCACGAAAACGTAACACGCAAAAAAAATGCACATATCACTCAACGGCAGATGATAAGTAAATGCCAAAGTCTGAGTAAATGATTTGTTTTCTCATTCAGCACTGAAGCGAAAAACTCGAGAAGCTGAATTATAGAGCGGTCTGCGGCTCTGATTTTTTTTAAATCACGACAGCCGTTCACGGAGGCTAATAGTTAGAAATGCTAATTGATGTATATTGTTCAAAGTTTAAGGAACACAAGATATTGACGATTTCAGGTAAAATATATGAATCATTTGTTTGTAGCAACTCCTTAATTATGCCGAGTTCCAGTATACTGTTGATTGTGGTGACCGACTGAATGTAATTTAATTGTTCATATAATTGTCTATTTATTGGCACAGGTGGAGCAAAGTTGCTAACAATACTATCGCGGAAAACCAGTGCAATAGAATGTGTTAACTTCAATTAGCCCTATATTATCCAATATATTACCTTAACACCAAAAAATAAAGTAAAGTTAGCTCAAATACGTCACTTTTGTGAAAAGAGGTTTGTGATGAGTACACTATTCTTGAGATGCTTGACGTGCCAAGGAGGTATATATAGGTTATGACGAAGATGTTGAAACCAGATGTCAGTTGTTATGAGTAGTATAGGGGTTTCATAAAATGTACAAGGGAATTAATGAAGATTAGGTGATCTGGTGTTTTGACCGAGGGTTAGAACTGAGGTCGACTTTGACGGACGTCTTTTTTCGGACGCATTTGCTTAATGCTATAACTGTTACACTGTTATACGGTACATTGTTATAACTGTGCATCCGACATCGAAGGCCATCTTTTCGGTTTACCAACGAAAGAACTAAAAACCATATACTTGCATCGGTGGGGTAAAAATTGACCATCTTTTAGAGATGTTCTCAGTGTAAGTACTTAATTAACAAGTCTAGTTCGTGCATCAGCAAAGCGATTGGAATTTTTTCAAATATCTGAAGTAAGAATTATTCTAAGCGTTTCAGGTAATAAGCCCCATCTCACTACATTTAGCAGACAGTTTCATAAAATACAAAATAAAACAGATTCCGAGTTTAGACACAGAGTAGGTAATATTTTGTTTTTATTCCTAAGATATCATCAGATCATCTGTGTCTAAACTCTTGCATTATCTTGAATATCAAGAAAACTTGATGTCTGTGTTCGGAATCTGTTTTTTTTTTTGTATTGTCTAACATGATGAACTGTTCACACTAGTGATGATAGCATCACCTCGATGCTATAATGAGTACATGCAGTCGTTGGCAGGGCTGGATTAAGGGGTGGCTGCCCGGGGCCAGTGTTCAGGACCACCCACCAAAAAAGGAAAAAAGGGACCACCAAGCAGATTTGTTGAATTGCTCAACTGATAATACAAGCGACGACTACAGAACTAATGCCAATAACAATAATGGGCTAATGATGTTGAACAACTAACAGTTCCCGAACTTAGACTATGGTCAGTTATAATCTCAAGTGAATAATATGAATACTGGCTTTTTCAAGGTGCAAAGGATGTTCAACAATGTAGTAAAAACTTTTGTCAATGTAAACTTAAGAAAGTAAAGCCATCCACCATTAGGTCGACTCTGGCCTTCTGAGAATATTGAAGAAAATGTCAACAATAGACCTTTAAGCATCTGGTTTTTTGACTCCTATGGAAAATTTTGAGGCATTCCTTAGTCGGGAGATGATCATGGTCCATTTAAAATATCCATGGTGTTGTATATCGAAAACACCAACTTAATAGCTACCATATCTTATTTTCAGGGTTGTAAATTATGTGTATGTTTATAGCAAAGGACAGAAATGTCTTAAGCTTAAAAAGATGCGTCTGTAATTACATTTCTTGAATCTTTAATCGTGGAACTGCTCTAAAGGCAGTCTTCATTTGTTGGAACACCAATCAGTTCAGCTATCTTATAATTAGATGACGTCTAAACAAGTGATGGTACCATGTGAATTTAAAACAAACAAAATTTAGTCTGGCTTGCGTAATCAAATATAATTACATCTTGATGTTTACAAGGCTTGTTGTCAACACGGGCAATTTGATGATTTTTCTCATTTCACTGATTTCCAATGTGAATATGTGAAGCATATCTCACTGTTAACGGCGTATGAAAAAACCGAACAGTTAGGAAAACGTCACCATAGTCATCAGCGCGCATGATTTGCTAGAAATTTCGATGGACTGCAAATGTTTTATCTGACAATATGAAATTGTGTAGCCATTTTTGGTGTGAGAATTGTGTTACGGGGAAGAACTTTGGCCGGAAATAGCTTGCGCACATAAACGATACATCTTCTAAAAAGCAATTGGAAAACAAAGGGTTAAAATATAGCAGATATTGTTCAGCATAACAAAGTTTCGGAAAATTTGGCTAAAGCGTACGCAAATGCTAACAAATGTGACCTTAAATTAATGCAAACATGGTTAATTGATGAAGATTTTTAAAAACTTCTAACGGCCTAACCATAAAACAGTTGGTATTACGAACTTCATAAGTGAATATAAGATACATTTATCGCGACGCAGACTCGCGGACAACATGAAAGAGACACAAAAACATAGGAACAGGAAAACAACATTCGAAAAACTGAAGAATGTGGCTTTCATAGATAATTTTGTGAGAGCGTCTTAGAAAGAAGAAAGTATTCTTGCAACATGCAGCTGTTTTTTCAACATAACATATCTCTTAATTAGCTACCATTATAAGTTACAAATTACTTCGGTTTGAGGTCGATAGCTTTGTACAGAACTGATATGCTATTCTTTCCGTGGGAAGATCATTTATGACGATGAATCTTTTGGAAATACGTGATTGATGACAGGAATGACAACAACCGCAAGAATGTCGCCATCTGCATTCCAAACCACCGCGTGGAATGAAAACAGCTTATAAAAGTCGTTACTCTGCCTTATCAAGACAATGTTAGGTGGGTTGCAAGGTTGCCGGCATTCTTTGCTCTGATTAAGTGCTGTCAAGCGAACAACTAAACTCAATCTAGAGAAGAAACGAGAAAAATTAGAAATCATGAGTAACTTGATTTTGAGTTGTTTCATATTTCTTGTTGCCATGATCTTTGTATCGCATTCCGTTTCTGAAAGTTGGGACTGGGATTATGAGGATAAAGAGAAAAACTGCAAATGAAATGGACACAAGCTCACTCGAAGATGTGATTACTTCCAAACGGTTTGGCAGGCAATTGTGTGGATTTACAAGGAAGTGGAATTCCCGGTGTGGGTAGGCCAAACTTCAACAAAATATTCACTACATTATAAAATCTCCATGTGTTATAGCTAGGTATAACACCTGACTTAGAATTAACTCGTTTTTGTTCTTCAGCTAATTTTTCATTCCTACTTTTCTCTTCGACGGCAAACCAACTTCGTGATTTTGATCAATTTTCTAACTCATATTATGAAACGTGAAAATGTGTTTAATCCAAAACTCACGCAAAATGTAAAACAAACGCGTGAATGAAAAGAGAGACTGGCTAAGCTACTCTGAAAACTCGACTTTTGTTTTCATTTCAAACCAACAATTGAAAAACAAACAATTTTTTATTTTGATAACAACTCTTCGTATATAGAGCAAATATCATGATAAATTGCTCCACAAATGGACAAGTTTGGTGAGAGTAGGAATCGCAGCTTGTTTGGCACTGACCTATTCTGCTTACAATTTTGTAAAATAACTTACCGGTCCACGTTAAGAATTTAAGATGGTAGAAATGTACGGATCGATCTTTTAAAACGATGACGGAATATCTAGATATTTCAGCCGCAAAAAGGCAAAAAAATTGTTAAAGTTCGTTGGATATAGGTGTGCTTGTCGTGTCGACATTGTAATTATCGATTGGCTGATCAAACGTTTCCATCAATAAGGATAAGTTGGAAGCAGATTAGTCAATTATTAGAGCTATAATTAGTTCTAATTGTCCCACTGAAGCCGCCAAACAAACTCTAAAGTCATTAAAATATTTATGATCAGCGAACAGAAGATGAACTTTGGACAACACAAAGTCAATTTATCATCAAAATGTCATGAAAATAATCAAATTGTGATCATATGAAAATGTGCAACATAAGTTCTCAAAATGATTTTAAAAAGAGACAAATATAAAGTGAAAGAGACTGGAAAAGATTTAAAAAAAGGCTGAAAATCAATATACATCAAAAGAGGGAAAGCTCAACGCAATGTGTGTATTAAATTTAAGAGATACAATAACCCCTGTGGGCATATAGGTACAACTCCTGAGGCTTGTGAAACAAAAGAAGGGCGTTTCACGGCAATGTGTGTATCAAATGTAAGAGGAACAATATCCCTAAAGGGCATATAGGTACAACTGCTGGAGGTTTGTGATTATAATTTTTGATGAAAGGCAGAGCACAGCAAGCTGAGGTTGCCCACAGGTTTATACAATAAAAGGCGTTAATTCTTTTCTAACATTTGAAAACCTTTATCGTTTCCGTTCTAGGATGCAAACTACAAACGACGATTGTTTTTCAGATCATTAAAAGATAACAAATAAATTTGGCACGCTAAAGGAAAATCATAAAGAAAAATCTCTGAAACAATGTGAACATTTAACGTACTGGCAAAGAAAAATTAGCTCATGTGCTTTAATCAAATTAAGGAATGAAATCTTCAGTTAAACTAACTATATAACCAAATTTGCAGATAATGCAGCATTTAGCATGTAAACGTATATATGAAAAAAATATAGTCATTCTTATTTTTCTTGCTCATAAATAGCTATTGGTGAATATTGCCGGTAGTTAAGGGGCCAAATGCCGGTAGTTAACTTGCCATTGCAAGATCGCGGTCAAACCCACTCATTTTTAGCGCATTTTCTTTCTTTTTCCTTGTTTATTTTATTTCTCTTTAAGCGTTTTTACTGTCAGACTTATTGCAAATTCCTGCTCAATTTTCTTTCAGCTGCTCTCATTGACATTTACTTTCAATTTTTCTTCAAAACACATCTCTAAGCAATCTTATTTAAAGCATACTTTTCTATAAACATGATCACTGCTCACATTTCATTTAGGATAACGGAGCTGCTTTTATTTCCTTTTAAGCTAAACAAACTCTGGACTCGTTTGAAAATCGTCGCACTTGATCTTCATCTCGCTCTTTCCAGCTACAGGCTTTACTTCTTCAAGGGATTAAACAATCTCGTTCATTTACTTAAACCTACCGTAATCATTTTGTCGATCTGTTTGAATTATGTTGACTGAAAAATTATGCTATATTTGTAATTCTATTTTAATCGGTTTGTGCATCGACTTTCTCAACTGTTAAAAAATGCATAATGCAACCCTAGGTAAATATTATTTCATCGTTTTCTCCACTTCACCCATTCTCTCGTTCTGCTATCGTCTTTCATAAAAATAATGACCACGTCGAATATTCTCCATAATTTAATTAGACGATTACGGATAATAATGAGTCGCTGCATTTTGTCCTTCGAAATAAAACGCCATTGATGATAAAGTGCTCAAAGATAATGCTATTAAAGACACAGCAAAAAGAATGTATATTTAGCTATTAATAGAATTAATCAACGTAAATTAATTTTGCTGTTTGTTTAACAACTCAAGACTATCTTCATCGTCATGATATCAGATATAACTGATACACATGTTGCAACGCACACATTACTAAACTCGGTAGTTATTATATGATAATTAAAGCTTTTAGTGACTAAGACACTCAACAGCAGCAAAATTTTCTACTATAGCCCATGTTGTTACATCTTTCAAATAAGAAAAACCATGTAGTTATATATATATATATATATTCCTTAAACCATTGGCGTCAATCCTGTGTTGATTGGGGGACCATATTCTCATATTCTGCTATGCCTGGCTAATTTCTTTTCAAAACAATTTCACTTTTAAAAGAAATTAGCCTGGCATAACAGAATATATGAATATGGTCCCCCCCCTAATTATCGCAGGATTGACGCCCATGCCTTAAAAAAGGACTTCAAAAAATGTCTGTTTAATTATTCACTATTCACAACTTGTTTGCGCAAAAGCGAGCTCAATAAGCAAAGTATTTGCAATTGAGACGTATAGAGAAAGGGAAGCACATGTTCGTCTTGCAGCAAACACAGTGAGTAAAGATGTTGTAAAGTTTCTAAAGTCTTTACATACTTTGTAGTCTTAATCTATAATGCTCGCATATTTGACACGCGCCCGTCAATTGTACTTATGTTTTTTTCGCCACGTTTAAGGTTGAGAGCATTCACCTTTTCTTTGTCTTGTGACTACTTCATCGTAACAATAATACAAAAATAACAACGAAAAACATATCTTTGCCGTCTAAAAATCCCATTCGTATTTGACTTTTATTAAACAAGTATCCATGCATGGTCATATTAACAATTCATGGAGGGGTTGGTCTATGCCACATAATACCAAATTTTGTCTTGGAAAGATGCCGATTGCCACATAAAATACCACATATTATCTTTGAAAATTCTGAATGCTACATAGTGTCCAAAAAAATGGCAGTAAAATGTTGTGATTTGGTAACTGCCAAAAAATCACATTGAATTCTTAATATATTGACGATGAGTATAAATTCAATAAATGTTTTTTGCTGTGCATTCCGGCTTTTGAACTTGTGAATTGAACAACTTGATACCGGCTATATCTTATAAATATTTGCTGTTCTGTAGCCAACAAACTTTGTTTCAATTTTTTGTGACACATCAAGTGCACAAAAGTTAACATGTTTCAATTTTTTGTGACGCATCAAGTGCACAAAAGTTAACATGTTTCAATTTTTTGTGACACATCAAGTGCACAAAAGTTAACATGTTTCAATTTTTTGTGACACATCAAAAAGCACAAAAGTTAACATGTTTCAATTTTTTGTGACACATCAAGTGCACAAAAGTTAACATGTTTCAATTTTTGTGACACATCAAAAGCACAAAGTTAACATATTTCTTTTACATCATATATACAATTGTATGTTACTACTTTAGAAAGTTTCATGTTGCCTTGTGAGAGTATAATGCATTGTATAGATTTTTTAATTTTAAGAAGTTGCTCAAAATGTGTGCAGTTTTATGAAGTTTGGAACAATTTATTCTTTAGTCTATCATGTTTGATTTCTCTTAAAACCAAATAAATAAGAAATTGAGCGTAAAACAACGCGCTATAGCTCATTCAATCTCCGTGCAAGTGATAAAAATTGAAACATTCACCTTAACTTATAAACGATTGGATAATACGAGTAAAGGACGCTGCTACAACATCTTTAATTTTGTTTTCTGCATTTTTTGGATTCTTATGCAATTTTTTTTCTCCCAACCATTTTACACATTAATTGAGTGGTGGTGTTTTTTATAGTAAAACATATAATAATGTAAAAGATTTTTTACTTCTTTATTTTGGAAGACATAATCACAGTAAAAATAAGACATGGCGTTTTTGAGTGTACACAGTTCTTAGACACTTTTCATTGCATCTCGTCCACCGTGTCCAGTCAGCGTCTGATTCAGCTCATGCATGATAAGATATAGGATTTAAAATAAAAATTAGAAAACCACTTGCAAAATTCAGAATATCATATGTATTTTCGATTTCGTTTATTTCAACCCAGTTTGTATATTTCAGACTTCCAAATTCAAATTTTAAGGTTCTCCGTTTGGCCAACTGAGCCATTTGTATCCTTCTTAGTATTGCTACAGAGACACTAATTAACTACAGAGGCTCTTTTGTCGGCCATAGGTGAACCTGTTTTGCCTCGTATCAGCTACGTGATATGTGTATGTCATACGAGTGCATTCTTGGATCAAACATTGCTGACTTGAACCTTGCTATAAATGCAGCTGCTTTTTTCAACGTAACATATCTCTCTTAATTAGCCATCATTATAACTTACAAATTACTTCGGTTTGAGGTCAATATCTCTGTACAGAACTGATATACTACTCATTCCGTGGGAAGATCCTTTATGAGGATGAATCATGTGGTCGAGGACAGGAATGACAACAACCGCAAGAATGTGGCCATCTGCATTCCAGACGACCGTATAGAATGAAAATAGCTTATAAAACTCGCTACTTTGGTTTATCAAGCAGCGCACGATGTTAGTTAAGTGGGTTTCACGATTGCCAGCATTTGCTGCTCAGATTAAAGTGTCTATAACACCCTCAGGGAAATAATTTATTTAGATAGAGTTGAAGATTTTAAGAACATTTGAAAAATATTTTGAAAAATAAGACAAAAATTTGATCTTCTTTGACTTTTTGGGCCTCAAAATTGGCTCTTTTTGTGTTGGACTGTGAGGTGCAGTGACTGGGTCTAGTTCATTGGATGTGACGTCATTAGAGAACACACTGTTTTTAACGCTGTCGTTTATAGTAAAATTTGTAGCAAAGTCCAAAAAATTTTTATCAAGCTTGAGTTATATTGTGCAATTTGAATCACACTGTATTTTTATAGCGTTAAAAAGCAGCGTGTCCTCCAGTGTACGTCACATTACAGTACCCCTCAGTCAAACTAGAAAAAAGCCAACTTTGACGCCAAAAAAGTAAAGACGATCAAATTTTCGTCTTACAAAATATATAACAAATGTTCTTAAAATAGTAACTTCTATCTAAATAGATAAACTTCCTGTAAGTGATATAGAAATATCTGAGTACATTGTTAACACTCAACATACCGGCAGAGAACAAGTAGCTGACGTGATTTATTCTAATCAATAAACGTGAGCTTCAATTGAACTAACTATATTATACCTAATGTCGATATTACTTGTATTGCAGGCATATATTTGTGACGTAGCTACGCATAATAAAGAGAATATAGTAATACATATTCTGCAGCTTGCTCATAAATATCTTTTGGGACCAATGATAATTATTATTTGGACTAAGATCTGGGTTTTATCTTCATCTTTTATGTGCACATTTAAAAGTCAACCCATGCTGTTATTCTTGTGATCAATTTTGCTCAGAACTAGAAATGGTGATTCATCTGACACAATAATCCACATTGTTACAGCGATTAGAAAACTGCAATAGTGATGATACATTTTCATACAGTTTCGCACTACGTAAGGTTAGTTACCACGTGAAATGAACGAATTCCACAAAACTGTATTAGTAATGACACATTTTTATACAATTTCGCACTACGTAAGGTTCGTTACCACGTGAAATGAACGAATTCCACAAAACTGAAGTAGTAATGATATATTTTATACAGTTTCGCACTACGTAAAGTTCGTTACCGCGTGAAATGAACGAATTCCACAAAACTGTAGTAGTAATGATACATTTTATACAGTTTCGCACTACGTAAAGTTCGTTACCACGTGAAATGAACGAATTCCACAAAACTGTAGTAGTAATGATATATTTTTATACAGTTTCGCACTACGTAAAGTTCGTTACCGCGTGAAATGAACGAATTCTACAAAATTGTAGTAGTAATGATATATTTTTATACAGTTTCGCACTACGTAAGGTTAGTTACCACGTGAAATGAACGAATTCTACAAAACTGTAGTAGTAATGATATATTTTATACAGTTTCGCACTACGTAAAGTTCGTTACCGCGTGAAATGAACGAATTCTACAAAACTGTAGTAGTAATGATATATTTTTATACAGTTTCGCACTACGTAAGGTTAGTTACCACGTGAAATGAACGAATTCTACAAAACTGTAGTAGTAATGATATATTTTTATACAGTTTCGCACTACGTAAGGTCCGTTACCGCGTGAAATGAAGGAATTCCACAAAACTGTAGTAGTAATGATACATTTTTATACAGTTTCGCTTTACTTAAGGTTCGTTAGGAAATGTACAGAACTTATATGCTATTCTTTCCGTGGGAAGATCATTTATGACGATGAATCTTTTGGAAATATGTGATTGATAACAGGGATGATAACAACCGCAAGAATGTCGCCATCTTCATTCCAAACCACCGCGTGGAATGAAAACAGCTTATAAAAGTCGTTACTCCGCCTTATCAAGACAATGTTAGGTGGGTTGCAAGGTTGCCGGCATTCTTCGCTCTGATTAAGTGCTGCCAAGACAACAACTAAACTCAATCTAGAGAATAAACGAGAAAAATTACAAATCATGAATAACTTGATTTTGAGTTGTTTCATATTTCTTGTTGCCATGATCTTTGTATCGCATTCCGTTTCTGAAAGTTGGGACTGGGATTATGAGGATAAAGAGAAAACTACTGCAAATGAAATGGACACAAGCTCACTCGAAGATGTGATTACTTCCAAACGGTTTGGCAGGCAATTGTGTGGATTTACAAGCAAGTGGGATTCCCGGTGGGGTAGGCCAAACTTCAACAAAATATTCATTACATTATAAAATCTCCATGTGTTATAGCTAGGTATAACACCTGACTTTGAATTAACTCGTTTTGTTCTTCAGCTAATTTTTCATTCCTACTTTTCTCTTCGACGGCAAACCAACTTCGTGATTTTGATCAATTTTCTAACTCATATTGTTTGAAAAGTTATGAAATGTGAAAATATTTTTAATCCAAAACTCATGCAGAATCTAAAATAAACGCGTGAATTAAAAGAGAGACTGGCTTAGACTACTCTGAAAACTCGACTTTTGTTTTCTTTTAAACAAACAGTTTTTTGTTTTGATAACAACTGTTCAATTATTGAGCAAATATCATGATAAATTGCTCCACAATTGAACAAGTTTGGTGGGAGTACAAACCGCAGCTTGTTTGGCACTGACCTATTCTGCTTACAATTTTTGTAAAATAACTTACCGGTCCACGTTAAGAATTTAAGATGGTAGAAATGTACGGATCGATCTTTTAAACGATGACGGAATAAGTAGATATTTTACCCGCAAAAAGGCAAAAAAATTGTTAAATTTCGTTAGGTTTAGGTGTGCTTGTCGTGTCGACATTGTAATGATCGATTGGCTGATGAAACGTTTCCATCAATAAGGATAAGTTGGAAGCAGATTAGTCAATTATTAGAGCTATAATTAGTTCTAATTGTCCCACTGAAGCCGCCAAACAAGCTCTAAAGTCATTAAAATATTTATGATCAGCGAACAGAAGATGAACTTTGGACAACACAAAGTCAATTTATCATCAAAATGTCATGAAAATAATCAAATTGTGATCATATGAAAATGTGCAACATAAGTTCTCAAAATGATTTTGAAAAGAGACGATATAAAGTGAAAGAGACTGGAAAAGATTTTAAAAAAAAGGCTGAAAATCAATATACATCAAAACAGGGAAAGCTCAACGCAATGTGTGTATCAAATGTAAGAGATACAATATCCCTAAAGGACATATAGGTACAACTGCTGGAGGTTTGTGATTATAATTTTTGATGAAAGGCAGAGCACAGCAAGCTGAGGTTGCCCACAGGTTTATACAATAAAAGGCGTTAATTCTTTTCTAACATTTGAAAACCTTTGTCGTTTCCGTTCTAGGATAAAAACTACAAACAACGAATGTTTTTCAGATCATTAAAAGATAACAAATAAATTTGGCACGCTAAAGGAAAATCATAAAGAAAAATCTGTGAAACAATGTGAACATTTAACGTAATGGCAAAGAAAAATTAGCTCATGTGCTTTATTCAAATTAAGAAACGAAGGCTTCAGTTAAACTAACTACATAACCAAATTTACTGATAATGCAGCATTTAGAATGTAAACGTATATATGAAAAAAATATAGTCATTCTTATTTTTCTTGCTCATAAATAGCTATTGGTGAATACTGCCGGTAGTTAAGGGGCCAAATGCCGGTAGTTAACTTGCCA
This sequence comes from Xenia sp. Carnegie-2017, assembly GCF_021976095.1. Classification (NCBI taxonomy): domain Eukaryota; kingdom Metazoa; phylum Cnidaria; class Anthozoa; order Malacalcyonacea; family Xeniidae; genus Xenia; species Xenia sp. Carnegie-2017. The sequence continues at coordinate 5,974,533 of NW_025813484.1, read as the reverse complement.
TTGCAAGATCACGATATAATGCTCTTAAAAAAGACACAACAAAAAGAATGTATATTTAGCTATTAATAGAATTAATCAACGTAAAATAATTTTGCTGTTTGGTTAACAACTCAAGACTATCTTCATCGTCATGATATCAGATACAAATGATACATATGTTGCAACGCACACATTACTAAACGCGGTAGTTATTATATGATAATTAAAGCTTTTAGTGACTAAGACACTCAACAGCAGCAAAATTTTCTACTATAGCCCATGTTGTTACATCTTTCAAATAAGAAAAACCATGTAGTTATATATATATATGTGTGTGTTCCTTAAACCATTGGCGTCAATCCTGTGTTGATTGGGGGGGGGGGACAATATTCTCATATTCTGCTATGCCTCGCTACTTTCTTTTCAAAACAATTTCACTTTTAAAAGAAATTATCCTGGCATAACAGAATATATGAATATGGTCCCCCCCTAATTATCGCAGGATTGACGCCCATGCCTTGAAGAAGGATTTCAAAAAATGTCTGTTTAATTATTCACTATTCACAACTCGTTTACGCAAAAGCGAGTTCAATAAGCAAAGTATTTGCAATTGAGACGTATAGAGAAAGGGAAGCACATGTTCGTCTTGCAGCAAACACAGTGAGTAAAGATGTTTGTAAAGTTTCTAAAGTCTTTACATACTTTGTAGTCTTAATCTATAATGCTCACATATTTGACACGCGCCCGTTAATTGTACTTATGTTTTTTTCTCCACGTTTAAGGTTGAGAGCATTCACCTTTTCTTTGTCTTGTGACTACTTCATCGTAACAATAATACGAAAATAAAAACGAAAAACATATCTATGCCGTCTAAAAATCCAATTCGTATTTGACTTTTATTAAACAAGTATCCATGCATGGTCATATTAACAATTCATGGAGGGGTTGGTCTATGCCACATAATGCCAAATTTTGTCTTGGAAAGATGCCGATTGCCACATAAAATACCACATATTATCTTTGAAAAATTCTGTATGCCACATAGATAGTGTCCAAAAAAATGGCCGTAAAACGTCATTTGGTAACTGCAAAAAAATCACATTGAATTCTTAATATATTGACGATGAGTATAAATTCAATAAATGTTTTTTGCTGTGCATTCCGGCTTTTGAACTTGTGAATTGAACAACTTGATACCGGCTATATCTTATAAATACTTACTGTTCTGTAGCCAACAAACTTTGTTTCAATTTTTTGTGACACATCAAGTGCACAAAAGTTGACATGTTTCAGTTTTTGTGACACATCAAGTGCACAAAGTTAACATGTTTCAATTTTTGTGACACATCAAGTGCACAAAAGTTAACATGTTTCAATTTTTTGTGACACATCAAGTGCACAAAAGTTAACATGTTTCAATTTTTTGTGACACATCAAGTGCACAAAAGTTAACATGTTTCAATTTTTTGTGACACATCAAGTGCACAAAAGTTAACATGTTTCAATTTTTTGTGACACATCAAGTGCACAAAAGTTAACATGTTTCAATTTTTTGTGACACATCAAGTGCACAAAGTTAACATGTTTCAATTTTTGTGACACATCAAGTGCACAAAAGTTAACATGTTTCAATTTTTTGTGACACATCAAGTGCACAAAAGTTAACATGTTTCAATTTTTTGTGACACATCAAGTGCACAAAAGTTAACATGTTTCAATTTTTTGTGACACATCAAGTGCACAAAAGTTGACATGTTTGGAAAGTTTCATGTTGCCTTGTGAGAGTATAATGCATTGTATAGATTTTTTAATTTTAAGAAGTTGCTCAAAATGTGTGCTGCTTTATCTAGTTTGGAACAATTGATTCTTTAGTCTAACATGTTTGATCTCTTTTAAAACCAAATAAATCAGAAATTGAGCGTAAAACAACACGCTATAGCTCATTCAATCTCCGTGCAAGTCAAAAAAACTCAAACATTCACCTTAGAGTAAAGGATGCTGCTACAACATCTTTAATTTTGTTTTCTGCATTTTTTGGATTCTTATGCAATTTTTTTTTCGCAACCATTTTACACATAAATTGAGTGGTGGTGTTTTTTATGATAAAACATATATAAATGTAAAAGATTTTTTACTTCTTTAATTTGGAAGACATAATCACAGTAAAAATAAAACATGGCGTTTTTGCTTGTACACAGTTCTGAGACTCTTTTCATTGCATCTCGTCCACTGTGTCCAATCAGCGTCTGATTCAGCTCATGCATGATAAGATATAGGATTTATAATAAAAATTAGAAAACCACTTGCAAAATTCAGAATATCATATGTATTTTCGATTTCGTTTATTTCAACCCAGTTTGTATATTTTGGACTTCCAAATTCAAATTTTAAGGTTCTCCGTTTGGCCAACTGAGCCATTTGTATCCTTCTCAGTATTGCCACAGAGACACTAATTAACTACAGAGCCTCTTTTGTCGGCCATAGGTGAACCTGTTTTGCTTCGTATCAGCCACGTGATATGTGTATGTCATACGAGTGCATTCTTGATCTAACATTGCTGACTTGAACCTTGTTATAAATGCAGCTGCTTTTTTCAATGTAACATATCTCTCTTAATTAGCTATCATTATAATTTACAAATTACTTCGGTTTGCGGTCAATATCTCTGTACAGAACTGATATACTACTCATTCCGTGGGAAGATCCTTTATGAGGATGAATCATGTGGTCGAGGACAAGAATGACAACAACCGCAAGAATGTGGCCATCTGCATTCCAGACCACCGTATAGAATGAAAATAGCTTATAAAACTCGCTACTTTTGTTTATGAAGCATTGCACGATGTTAGTTAAGTGGGTTTCACGATTGCCAGCATTTGCTGCTCAGATTAAAGTGCCTATATCACCCTCAGGAAAATAATTTATTTAGATAGAGCTGAAGATTTTAAGAACACTTGAAAAATATTTTGTAAGACAAAAATTTGATCTTCTTTGACTTTTTGGGCCTCAAAGTGGCTCTTTTTGTGTTTGACTGTGAGGTGCAGTGACTGGGTCTAGTTTATTGGATGTGACGTCATTGGAGAACACGCTGTTTTTAACGCTGTCGTTTATAGTAAAATTTGTAGCAAAGTCAAGAAAATTTTTTATCAAGCTTGAGTTATATTGTGCAATTTGAATCACACTGTATTTTTATAGCGTTAAAAAGCAGCGTGTCCTCAAGTGTACGTCACATTACAGCACCTCTCGGTGAAACTAGAAAAAAGCCAACTTTGACGCCGAAAAAGTAAAGAAGATCAAATTTTCGTCTTACAAAATATATAGCAAATGTTCTTAAAATAGTTAATTCCATCTAAATAGATAAACTTCCTGTAGGTGATATAGAAATATCTGAGTACATTGTTAACACTCAACATACCGGCAGAGAACAATTAGCCGACGTGATTTATTCTAATCAATAAACGGGGCTTCAATTGAACAAACTATATTATACATTAGGTATATATTAAGTCAATATTACTTATATTGCATGCATATATTTGTGACGTAGCTACGCATAGTAAAGAGAATATAGTAATACATATTCTGCAGCTTGCTCATAAATATCTTTTGGTGCCAATGATAATTTTTCTTTGGACTAAGATCTGGGCTTTATCTTCATCTTTTATGTGCACCTTAAAAGTCAACCCATGCTGTTATTCTTGTGATCAATTTTTGCTCAGAACTAGAAATGATCATTCATCTGACACAATAATCCACATTGTTACAGGGATTAGAAAACTGCAATAGTGATGATACATTTTTATACAGTTTCGCATTACGTAAGGTTCGTTACCGCGTGAAATGAACGAATTCCACAAAACTGCAGTAGTAATGATACATTTTTATACAGTTTCGCACTACGTAAGGTCCGTTACCACGTGAAATGAACGAATTCCACAAAACTGTAGTAGTGATGATACATTTTTATACAGTTTCGCACTACGTAAGGTTCGTTACCGCGTGAAATGAACGAATTCCACAAAACTGTAGTAGTAATGATACATTTTTATACAGTTTCGCACTACGTAAAGTTCCTTACCGCGTGAAATGAACGAATTCCACAAAACTGCAGTAGTAATGATACATTTTTATACAGTTTCGCACTACGTAAGGTCCGTTACCACGTGAAATGAACGAATTCCACAAAACTGTAGTAGTAATGATACATTTTTATGCAGTTTCGCACTACGTAAGGTTCGTTACCGCGTGAAATGAACGAATTCCACAAAACTGCAGTAGTAATGATACATTTTTATGCAGTTTTGCACTACGTAAGGTTCGTTACCGCGTGAAAAGAACGAATTCTAACTTTATCTTTTCTGTTCACCTCAAAGATGTACACGTATGCGAAAAGCAAAAGTTAAATGCGTGTCGAATATATGCTGTAATATACAGTGAGATAGTTTCCTCTTTCCCACGAGTGAAAAGCAAGTATTCCCACAGCTGGCTCAGTAACTGAGTGTTTTTACTTTTCAACTTCCCATGCCGAGTGCATGTGCAAAATTAGTTCCCCTTTTTCAATACTCGTTACGTGTTTAAGATGCTTATGCTCCATATGGCTACTATTTTGTAGATAACTTTGACATACGCCATAATTATTTTTAACATCAGGCAAATACATATTACATAAACATCACATATCAAAACATACAGTTGATATATTACAGACGTGACTCGTAGAAAAAAAAATTAAGTAACAAGAAAAATGAAAACACGGCAGACTGTATTTATTTTTTATCATCTTCATGTTAGCTACTTCCCAGTTCATTTACTCATAAAAGCAACCGATCAATCAAACATACAGTTATTCAATAAAATTGAATGGTGTATAGTTCTAAAAAATAACGCAGTGAAGAAATGTTCTGGCAGGGAAACCATGTTTTTGACCTTATCTAGCTTTATAGCATTTTGATGTATGATTTGACCCGAGCTCCAAGCTTCTGCGCAATTGTTGGGCGAACTCTGGCGTATACTTCCTCGTTGAGTTCAAAGATATTTGCCGAGATCTTCAGTTTGACATCAGTACTTTTGTAGGGGACGAACAAAAACTCTTTGCTTACATTTGCAGCTTCAAAATAAAATCCAACAACGACAACATTTACATGATCATTTTTATCAATCTTCACAAGAACCATTTGAAAGTTGGCTGAGTTTCCAGAAACGCTGTGTGTTGCAAATAATTCTCGGTCAGCCAAAATCGAATGTTTCATGGCATCAATCGTCTCCTTGATAACCTCAACAGAGCTTTTCGACAAGCCCTGTATTGACTCGATGATCGCATTTGAAATCTCAAATGTCGACTTGGTTGGTGCGTAATCGATGAACGAGCCAGAATGAGGAAGATTGTAGCCAATATTCTCGAGGATATGAATGTAAAACTTGTACCAGTTTACGTAGTCTCTCGCGCGGTCGAATTTTCTGTCGGCTGCTAACTGAGCTAAAAGCGTGGAATACAGCACGTCTTGCTTGTTCTGCTCGGATACAGACCCAACAAATGATACTAAGCTGCCGTAATCTACATATCCCTTGTCATCTGTTTTCGTTAATCCTTCCAATCGCGAAACTGGTACTGGTGTAGTAGTTTTACATATGACAAATACAAAAAAAAACACGGAACTCAAAATACCCATTTTTTCAATGGTTGTTCGTTTCGAATTCACTTTAGCGTTCTTTGTCGTTCTGCGGCGCAATAATCGTTCAAATGACCCTTGCAAGATTTGTATCAAGGTCGATAACAATCATCCAATAATATTCAACCAATGATATTCAACCAGTTTTGTTCATGCATTTGAGAAATTCAATGATGTAACATATACGTGTAAGTGCGTCAAACAACGAATGTATTACATATTGCAAAATCTAGAGTACGCAAGGGCTACGTTGGTCATTTGTTATCCTAACCATTTTCATTTTTATTCATTTTTCAACAATTCGACTCATAAATAAACACAGTTTGTTCATGGATATGACAAATTTAAGAAATATTAAATATTATACTCTCGGGCATTCAAGAAATAGCAAATGTCGGTAGGAGGAGGAGGGAGGGGGGGGGGTAGTGAGAGTGGAATACAAATTCATCAGTTGTGTATCTAGACTACCCATGTAGTATGAAGATGTCATCATCTCTGATATCTGCATCCACCATTTAAAAGTGTCTGCATTATTTGAGTATATTTTATAATGTACAAATTTGTTTTGTAGCATTTGCATTTTGATGTGTGTACTAACAACTGTAGAGACTTAGTGTGCTACTATACTTAACAATTAGAATTACGAGCTCGAGAATTCTATGAGGTGATCATGGAAATCGAGGGCGAGTAATCTAATTGTTTTATTAGAAGCGTACTCGTGTTCTGGCGTAAAGAAGTGGTTGCTATAGTTTTCCTTAATTTGCTGTTTTATGCATTTGTTGTTTACATCGTTTGCATTAAAAAGTGAATCACTCTTGGTCATTGCTCTTCGTTATTTCAACATAATTGTTGGGTGTTAGACCTTTCAATATATCAACGTATTTTGTGGCAACAGAGTTGCCTTTTGAAATAAACAAACGAGTTTATAGAAGTTTATGTAGTCAGAAACCTTGGTAAAACGCGAGAGGGCAGGGTCTGCAACCATGTTCAGTTTTACTACTCGCTGTCCGTTGCTTTGGTACTCGTTATTTATTGAAAAATAGGTAGAGTAGCCAATCAAATTGAAGCATTTTCTTCAGACTGTTAGTATGACCTAAGTATTACCAACTATTCACCCAACTATATCAAACCAACTATTCACCCTCTTGCTTCAAAATCATCGACACTGCCGACACCTCATTCACCCTTAAAATCAAAGAAGCACTCCACATTAACAAAACTAACCTTGACCTCAATGTTCAAGTTTTTAAATTCAATACAATATTTAGCTTATAATACGCTCGTACGCTCCCCATTAATTTATCTTATTTCCTTTTTATTGTTGTAATTTATGTATCATATTACTTTTATATAAACCTTGTATCACTTATTATTTCACTCATACTGAAGATGGCATCATGAGATGTCGAAACATGTCTATTTTAAAAAAACTTGTCGTGTATATTAAATGCGCATTAGTAATATTGCTTTTACGAAATTGGATACACAAGTATACACAAGAAACGTAAAGCAGGACAACCGCCTCCACTACGACCAATAATCTCATCAACAAACGCTTACAATTATAATTTAGCTAAGTATCTCAGTTCTATACTAACACCACTCATACCAGATGACCACTCCACTAAAGATTCTTTCACTTTCCTCAACGAATTCTAATCTTTCAACTCATCAACTTCATGTCAAAAATTCTTCATCTCCTACGACGTTGAAAGCCTATTCACTAACATACCGCTTACTGAAACGATCAATCTAACCATTGACGCTATTTTCACCAACAACCCTAAGTTCACCATGACCAAGACAGACCTAAAACAACTGTTTTTAATAGCAACGGCACAAACACATTTTTGATTTGATGGAAATTTTTATGACCAGATGGACGGTGTTGCGATGGGCTTTCCCTCAGCACCCATCCTTGCTAACATTTTCATGGGCTCACATGAACGAAACTGGCTAAACAATTACAACAACAAACCACTATTTTACCGCAGATACGTAGACGATATTTTTTGTGTTTTTCTAAGGAAACTGAGGCCATGAAGTTTTATAATTACATTAACACACAGCACGCAAACATTAGATTTTCATTTGAAACTGAACAACAAGATCAACTGCCATTTCTTGATATTTTACTAACAAAATCCCATGACAGCTGTACAACATCTACATATCACAAACCAACATACACAGGACTTCTGACGAACTATTTTAGTTTCACACCACTTTCATACAAAACCGGACTTATACGCACACTAATCGACAGATCATACAAACTTAACAATACGAACAACGGCTTTCAACGAGACGTAAAAAACATCACATCCACTCTTTTACGAAACTCTTTCCCACTACACTTTCATAACAGAACCGTAAAACGATATCTCGACAACAAACAAAGCAACAACCTCAAACTAGGCACCGAAACTCCTGACACGACGATCACGACCAACACAAATGAAAATTCCAAAATAACAACTCTATATTTCAAATTACCATATATCGGACATTACTCACGACACACACAGCGCGGACTTACAAACATTATGAAACGCTTCTGTACAGATATTGACATTCGACTAATTTTCACATCATTCAAAATCAAAAACCTTTTCTCATTCAAAGACCCAATCCCTGATTCAATTAAATCAATGGTAATATATGAATTTAATTGCGCGTGATGTAATTCCCGATACATTGGCGAAACTTCGCGCCATTTATCCACCAGAATTAGGGAACATACCACAACAGACAAAAACTCTAAAGTAAATGGTTTGAACCCGGGAGTATCGTTATATGTTTGTAAATGATGATCGTCCAAGTTAATAAAGTCCTCAGAAGGACTGTTTTCGATGTTGTTGACTGATGTTTCGAGTCAAATGACTCTGAAGATGACTACCGCTAAGGTTGTCGAAACGTCAGTCAACAACAACAAAAACAGTCCTTCTCAGGACTTTATTAACCTGGACGATCATCATTTTCAAACAGACAAAAACTCTCATATCTAGCGACGTCTTCTTAAATCTCACTCATGTAAAACCAACTATTCACAATTTTCATTGCTTTTAGCTAAATCGATTTTAAAAATTGAAATTTCACTTTGCAAGCAAATTTATTGCAAAAATTACTCCATGCGGACTAAGATCAAGATATCATAAAAACAATTTGTTGCTGCAACTAATAAGATTGCAGGAATAGCATTAGAAATGTGTAGATAAAAAGTTATCAACCAAATTGAAACAGTTCAATGTTAATCATCTAACGAAGACATACAGCTACTCGAGCATTTTCACCCAGATTTTCACAATATTGGGACGAAAGTTTCGACCATTTTACTTGAAGTTTGGACTATTTTCAATCTCTCAAAATTACTTCCTATCCCACTTAATCCAAGTTAACAGGATAAAGTGGCGTAACTAAGGGACAAAATCACTGGTAATTCACGATCAAGCCTGTACAGCGCATGGAAAGAGTGTGAAATTAGGCCAGTGTGAACATGACCTTTAGGTCTTGAAAGCATTCTTTCTGCTTTCAAAATTCAAATAACACAAGTCGTTTCTCTACAGTAAATCTACAACTGTCGATCACAAATGTCATGGTAATGTTGCATGAAGACAAAGTCTTGGTTGTTATACAATAAACGAACAAAATTCCAAAAATTTTCTTGTGCTCGTAGGAATTATTTTGATTCATCTTCGATAACAACTGAGATGGGTCGAAATGTTTACACTGCAAGTACATTTTCTATCAATTCTAGACAATTGTCCACAAATTATGTCGAGAAATCTTGCCTTCCGCTTTCAACCAATCTCATGAACGAAAATCGTTTGTAATATCACCCTTTTGCAAGTAAAGGTGCTTTTCTTGCAAAGGCTCAACATGTAATTCGGAGAATATTAAAAGACATGCAAAGTTCGATTGTCATAGTCAAACATAATTTGTGGAGATTCTTCAACTCCACCTAGTCGCAGGCTAATCACTTTCTGAAGCAGCGTCTTCTTCCTGTTCAACGACCTCCTTTAGTTTTGAAGTCCATGCATCAACTTCGTTGCCGTATATCTGATAGAAAAAAACGCAGACGAGTTAACGAGAAATAAATGATCACAGATCGGTGGATTAAAATTGAGCAAACGACATTGATCAGCCAATAAATGGCTATCTTTCAATTTGAGAAATTAGGGGCATAAACACCTTGTGTGTTTGGGATGGGAAGAGAGAGAGAGTAATGTTAGCTACCTCAATAGCGATGTCGTCAATAAATATACAATTACAATTAATACGTGTATTGATCAAATCGACCCGTAAATAAACCACATTGACTGTTAAAGATACATAGAAAATTTCATCATTGCACGTTGAGTCTTTACTAAATGAACAAATGCATCTTTTAACTAAAAGGAAAGCATTACAATTGGCCTTGGTAAATGTAGCTACATTGGTTAAGAAAGAGACGCCTCTGTCAGACAATGCTAATGATTGAAATTGGTCACAATGCTCTTTCTTTTTCTGCAAAGCGGTCACAAACAATTAGAAAAAATACGCAGTTCTTTCAACTATGTGCAATCTGTGTGAGCCATTAAACTTAAATGAAAAAATTGTTTAAGGCTCATAGTCATGGCAATGGCCAACTGAATCTATTTGTACTAATTTCAGACAAAATACCTGGCTTAGTCACCAATAATTAGATAAATCATCTGAGCGCATGCGCAGTCAGTTCAAGCATGTGCGGTCGACTTGACCAGCTGCCCAAATTCATGGTCATGGCAACGACCAACTGCATCTATTAGCCCCAATTTTGAATTAAATAGCATGCTTAGTAACAATTTAATAGAGAAATCATCTGCGCATGCGCTTAAGCATGCGCACTTCACTTGACTAATTGTTTATAGTCATGGTAACGACCACCTATATGTACTTGCACTATATTTGTGGCAATTAGCTCACTCAGTTGCAAATTATAAAAGAAATAATCTCGGCATGCGCAGTAGTGACTTTAATAATACCACAACTTTCGAAAGCCTTTAAATTTTTGTATATATATATATATGAAGCTAAAACTTCATATAGTAGATGTCAACTAGCAGAGGAAGCTGAGTGCGATATAGTATGCAGTAGCTTAGGGGCCCAGACTTCAGTCGCGACCGCACTCTCCCTGCGTACCCCGAGCAAAGCCTATCGCAGGTGATCTCGGGGTCTGATGGGCGGAAGCTTGCTATTGCATCTCCCAAGTAGGATAGCGTGGAGGGGCCGAAATCTCCTACCGAAACGTTAACATGCGGCGTTCTAGTGCTTTAAGATTAACAAGGTATGGCCCGAAAACTGGGTTTTTTGCTTTCGAATTTTATCTTTTTGTTTACAAGATTTCACCTCATAAAACAAAACAAGCAATGTTTCAATAATCGTGTTCTGACACTGTGCCTTTTTCTGACACTTATAATTTAAGACATAATTTGATAAAATTTTTATTGGTTTATATCTTTCTTATTTAACTCTCTCATTTAATGTTTCTCATGTATCACGGGCAAACCATCCATAGGCTTCATGGCAAAGAAGGATTATCTGGTTCCCTTAATTTAACAGATCTCTAATGCGACGCTCTAATGCTCAACTTTTGTCGTTCACATCTGTCACAATGACACTGACATTACACGATGAGCTGTGATCTCCATTGTCTGTCACTTTGATGGTGATGTTATAGATCGGCACAGTCTCCCTATCCAAGGTCGTGTTTGTAATCAATACACCAGTGCTACCATTTATACTGAACGCATAGTCGGTGTTTCCAGATGTTAACATGAAAGTTAAAGGGCTTCCATCTACATCGGTCGCATTAAATTTCACAACATTCGTTCCAATGGCAACTGACTCGCTAACATATAGAATAGGTGAACCAGGTTCAAAGATAGGAGCGTTGTCGTTTGCATTTTCCACAGTAATGTTGACCAGAGCTGTATCATTCAGTGATGGACTACCACCGTCACTTGCTGCAATCAAAAAATGATTGAGATGTGTTGTTTCACTACACCCCTGGAAGACGAGCAGCCAAGTTAGGAATTATGAGAATTTAAATGAAACTCTGGGAGGGGGGGGGACTCAATCTGCACACAGAATGATGGATGAATGTCTTTCGGCAATAAAACTCTGGGAGGAGAGAGGGTCAATCATTAACTTCATGCCAACTGCACACAGAATGATGGATGAATGTCTTTCGGCAGCTACAATGATGGATAGACTGGAATTTATTAAAAATTTAAATCTAAAAGCACTACCTTTAATAGTAAGTAGATAATGTTTTTGGGATTCATAGTCAATCTTCCTGGCGGTAACGATAAAACCATTATCTTTATCGATATTAAAATGATCACTATTGTCTCCTCCTGTAATACTGTACTCAATTTGACGATTGATTCCTTCATCTCTGTCTGTAGCCATAACCTAATGGAAAGACAAAACTAACATCAATATATGATATAATCGAGATGGCGTTTTTATGTAATATCACACCGATTATTTTCATTTTTTTATGTTTTTAATCACGTTCCAGTCCATCTTTTTTAAAATGAAAGCATGACTGTAAAAACCGTGGTTGTATTCCAACCATAAGACCTCTACATCTACCTGAACAACAAAAGAGCCAATTGAAACATCTTCAGCAATCACTCCTTGATATGGATCGTTGGTGAACATCGGTTTATTGTCGTTAACGTCCATCACTTTTATGGTGACGTCAATGCTTGACGACTGACTCGGCGTTCCACGATCGCTGGCTCTCACAGTAACACGATAGCTGGCGACGGCCTCCCGATCTAGCGACGAGTTCACCGCAATAACACCAGTCGAAGGATGGATGGAAAATCTTGAAATTAAGTAAAGTGTAATCATGTGGAGGCACGTTAACACTTACACATTGATATTTGTGATGACACAGATGATTTCCCTATTTAAATACAAACACTTACGTATTAATATTTGTGATGGTAAAGACGATTTCACCGTTCAATCCTTCATCTTTATCATTGGCAAAAACTCGCCCAACCATCGTACTCAAGGAAGCATCCTCACTGACACCAAAACTGAAGGATGACTGATTAAATCTTGGTTCATTATCGTTTAGATCATTTACAATTACGTTAACGATAACATTGGAGCTTTTACTCGGTGATCCCCCGTCTTTTGCGATGATCTCAAGCACGTAGCTGGATGTTTCTTCCCTGTCCAGACTTACCAAGGCCTTTATTTCGCCGTTGTCCTAAAATGAAGGAAAACATTGTCGGAAACATGAAGGAAACATGAAGGAAAACATTGAAGGAAAACATTGTAGTTGCAAGAAAGTTTAAGCAAAAAAAAAACACAATCTAATGGCCATTTTTCGTATGCTAGGAAACAACCAAATTCCGCTGCTTGTTGACACAAATAAAGCCTTGAGTTAAATTGGAGTGATGTTTGATGATCCTAAGTTCTTAACACATGTTGAAGTGGTCGTATCAAACGTTCTGTACAATTAATATCGACACAAATAAAGACGATCATTCACTACAGCCATGAACAAATTATCAAAGAATTTTGAAAAAGCTGAAAAGTGCTGGGCACGAGATTTGATTTTAGGCTTTACAAAAATATACTAATCTTATCATAAATGTAATTGGTTCGATAAGATGTTTGCGCGACTGCGTTAAGAAACTGAGTGAAAATTTTTCTTCATAGGATATTTTGGCTAAAAATACCACTTCAGAAATTGATCATAATCAGCTTTAACATTGAAAAATATTCTGGAAATATGCACAGTAACGATAATAGCAAGATAAAGGCAGGCAAATGTTCATCAGCCAAAATTAATATTCGACATGACAAAACGAGAGACGAAAACATTCCTTTACCTTATCGACGCTAAATCTAGAGTTTTGCCTGGCAAACTCATACGAAATAGAAGCATTTTCGCCAAAGTCGTCATCCAAAGCGCGTACGCTACAAACTCGAGAATTAATGGCAGAATTTTCATCAATAGTACAGTTGTATGGATTCTCAAGGAACTTCGGTGCGTTATCGTTTTTATCCAAGATAATTACTTCGACAGTGGTAGAGGAGGATAACATGGGATTGCTTCGATCAGTTGCCGTCACTACTAGAGAATACCTGGTGACACTCTCGCGATCTAAAACCTTCTTTGCTTTTAGAATTCCAGTAAAATCAATCACGGACCGAAATTGACCCGAGTCTGCATCACGTGCAATGACCGTGCCAACCACGTGGTTAGAGTCAAGATTCTCGCTCTCGGACCCAGTGTATGGATTGCGATCGAATTTGGGAGCGTTATCATTGACATCTGTGACGCTAATCGAGACAGATGTGGAGGTCTTTAACCCACCTCCGTCAGTTGCTACCACCGTTAGATTGTAAGAGTTAACTTTTTCGTAATCCAATGGAGTTAGACTACGAATACGACCTGAAGTAGAAAAAAGATATAAATTACAAATAGCAACGGACCATAAAGATGCCGCCATCAAAGCATGACCGTAAGAAGATCGATAATTGGGAGGGGGGGGGGAGGGGAGTTAGCTAATATTCACATATGCATGATATGCTGTGTTAAGTTCCTATGAAGTCAGTGGTTTTCTACGAATCACAATTTATATAAATGAATGTGAGCCCCCCCCCCACAAATTATCGATTTTCCTACACCCATACATGAAAGTACTGGAGGTTATTATTGTGGAAAACTTTTCATGGGTCAGGTCAAAGGAACTTTCTCTACTTAATAAAAGTATAAATTCATGTAGTATTTCTTAGTTCAGACGATTTAAACAATCATCTAATTATCGCTTGTGTTTCAAACCTCTCTCACAAAAAGGTAATGTAAATGTCTTCCGTAGCAAAGCCCACACATGAAAAGGTAATGTAATATCTTCCGTAGCAAAGCCCACACATGAAAAGGTAAGATTTTTACACAAAAAGGTGATGTACATGTCTTCCGTGGCAAAGCCCACACATGAAAAGGTAATGTAATATCTTCCGTAGCAAAGCCCAAACATGAAAAGGTAAGATTTTTACACAAAAAGATAATGTAAATGTCTTCCGTGGCAAAGCCCACACATGAAAAGGTAAGATTTTTACACAAAAAGGTAATGTAAATGTCTTCCGTGGCAAAGCCCACACATGAAAAGGTAATGTAATATTTTCCGTAGCAAAGCCCACACATGAAGAGGTAAGATTTTTAAACAAAAAGGTAATGTAAATGTCTTCCGTGGCAACGCCCACCCATGAAAAGGTAAGATTTTTACACAAAAAGGTAATGTAAATGTCTTCCGTAGCAAAGCCAACACATGAAAAGGTAATGTAAATATCTTCCGTAGCAAAGCCCACACATGAAAAGGCAAGGTTTTTACAAGAAGCATTTGTTCAATTTTAATATAAGATAATCACAAGAGTATTTTGTAATAAGTAGTGGTTAATCCAGGCTTTGTGTTGTACATTTTCTTGATATCGTACAGATAAAAACAATACTTTACCATTTGCATCTACAGAAAATGTTTCATCCAAAGGAGCATTGATGCTATAGGTTATACTACCAAACACGCCATTATCTTCATCTGTAGCAAATACCTATGTCACAAAAGAAAACTGTTTTTAACAGGCTCTTGAATGGGAAAAAATTCAACATCGCGGGTTAAAAACATAGGATTGAAAATAGCAAATGGATAAGTGGAGAATCATGTGACCGAACAAAACAATGAAAAAGCAGATAGTTAATTCAAGCGCTACAATTGGTACATGTATAAGGACACGTGATCGTAAAATGGATGATGATTGGTTACCGTAATCAAAGGATTTTTGATATCAGCATTCTCGGGAACAGAGATCGAATACGGTGTGCCTTGAAAAACTGGAGAATGGTCATTGGCATCGCCAACATTAATCTTCACTGTTGTCTCAGTACTGAGTGATGGCGAACCAGAATCCTTAGCTTGTACAACCAACGAATATGAAGATCTAAAAATGACGTGAAATGTAATGTAACGTAACATGATGACTGACAAAAATGACCATGTGTACTGACAATATCATAAATCTCAAGTAATCGCATCAGTCCTAACAACTTTAAAGTAAATTGTCCTAAAAGCCATATAATAGCTCATGAAAATGATCAAAACCTACTTTGTTTCCCTGTCCAATGTCAAGGCAACTGTTATAACACCAGTATCAGCGTGAATTTGAAAAGCACCATCACTATTTCCTGAGCTTACAGAGTACTTTACTTCGCCATTGACACCTAAATATATACATTATGACTTTTTACAGTGGAGCTGTAATTTCTCACGGACAACTTTCAACATTCACTTGAACTCTTTATTCGGTAAACTTTTTGGTCGATTGACTTTCATTTCCTTTTCAAATTGTTGCAAATTTGCAAGCGCGTCGATCAAAAGGTTAAAAGTGTTCATTTACTCGATCCCGGCTTTACATAAAGGTTTAAAACTAACACTGGGGTTACATTAGGTAACTAATGATCACTTTGAAAGAGGAAGAAGGATTTTGGTTGAAATACATCAAACTGTTGGACACTGTTCTTTAAATATAAAAATCATGCATGCAATCATATAATTTAACGAGTTTAACGATTTAACTCTAGTTTTCATACCAGAATCCTTATCCGTAGCGTTCACATTTATAACGAATGTGCCAATGCTAGATTTTTCCAACACTTGCACGACATATGGCGTTCCTTGGAACACAGGTTCGTTGTCGTTCACGTCTGTTACATTCACAATGACCATTTCAGAAGCATTATTGTTCCCGGGTCCTTGGTCGCACACAATGGCAGTTAAAACGTAACTCTTCTTCACTTCGTAGTCCAGTGTACCAGTTATTGTTATAGTCCCGTTGTCTTCGTTGATACTAAATTTGCTTGAATCCACTCCAGTTAAAGAATACTTGAGCTCAGCATTAACACCTTTGTCATCGTCTGCAGGTGAAACAAAGATTTGCATGAATATAGGAAATTATTCTGAAAGCCTCTCAGCCAAGTAAATATTGTAAATTCACACTCTTAATAGTTTACGTTTTAAAAGAACATTTTAAACATTAGGATAAATTCGTTTCATACACAAATTAGTCAGTCGATGAGAAATGAAAGTGAAGAACAGATAGTTTATACCTGAAGCTTGAACCTGTAAGATAGGGGTGCCAGATGCTTCACTTTCAGGTACATTAACCTTATAAGGACCGGAAAACTTTGGGCTGTTATCGTTCACGTCACTAACTGTAATGAGCACACGAATACTATCAGTCAGCGGTGGCAACCCGCAATCTTTGACAGTGATGTAAAACATATATTGTGCCTGTGTCTCGCGATCAAGCGCAGCCTTGGTTAGCAAATCTCCATTGCTGTCAATGCTGAACTTTTCTGCTTCTACTCTTGGAACATTGTACTGAAAGGTACAATTTACATCTTTATCTGGATCATTGACGATTAACTTGCCGACGTTCGTACCATTTCTAGACTCTAGAATAACAAAATATGTTTTGATGTTTGGCATATTTTTTAGCAGGAGCAAACTTAAATTTTAACATATGACGCTTTAGTGCCCTAAATTCCCAGGGTGTCGGGAGGCATGAACCAAAAACTTGATTTTTTGGTTCCAAAATTTTTTCTTTTGTTTACAAGTGTTTTTATTATAAAATAAACTGTACTATCCAAGAATACTACAAAGTTTCAAACGTCTTCTCTGTCTTTTATCCTTAAAATTGAAGACAACCTTAAACATTTTTCATTGGTTTATACCTTTCACAATTCAACACTCTCATTGGCTGCTTCATATATTATGAGCAAACTGTCCTTTTTTCAAGACAAACAAAGATAATCTGCTTGTTTAGGATTACAATGAATACAATGATAACATTTAAAAAGCCAAGCCCGACTTGTATAGTCAACGAGAACTCAACTTTCAATCCTTATGTTATGACATTTTATTTCATTTTGGATAAAAAACCGATTTAAATGAATTTATTGAACTATTAGCTCATCAAGTGCTCACTTGCAGCAAAACTCATGATAAAGAGAAACATCAAAATTATCATGAAGTAAATTATAAGTTCTCTTAGTCAATCTACCAAAAAGTGTAGCTGTGTTTCTTTCATTTCAATTGGAGAGTGTAGTTTTTAATTTCGAGGCTTTTACTCGATAATTTTTGACATCTGAGAGCGTGGCGTATGCATGGAAAACAAAAATTTTCAAATACATCGAAAATGTCGGACACCTGACCATGAAAAAGTTAACGTACTCTGACATGTATCGTTCTTATACTCATCGTTCTGCAGTACTGCAAAGTTGCCTGGCAATCTTTCACAAAAAATATCAGAGTTGACAAAAGAAATCCAAATTAAATTAAGGGTTCGAAGAAAACATTTGAAAAACAACACCGTGAAGCAGTAAAAATAAATTATAACAATTTATGATGATTCAGAAATTTATAACGACGCGCGACAAAAAAGGACTAAGTACTAACGATGCACGACAAAAAGTACAAAGCACTAGTCATACCTTCTGATACCGTATAAATACAGTTGGCACTACAACTCAGCTTCAGTGCTTCATTAACATTTGTGACATGTACAACCAACTGGACAGAGCTGGAACGACGATTTGGTCGACCGTTATCCTCTGCCTTGATGATCAACGTGTATTTACGCGTCGATTCAAAGTCCAAAGAACCATGCACAGTGACATCACCATCAACGTCGATTTTAAACAAACCATTTTGACTGCCTGATGTAATGGTGTATGTAATACGTCCATTATCGCCAGAATCTGCATCTGTGGCAGACACCTGAACACCATTCAATAAAAAAAATTATAAAATTAATCTTGTAATAAGTAACCATACCTACGATACGATTTACGAAAACAAAAACTCAACATTTCTACGCAATTGATGATCATTTAACTTCTTATGTGTTCTGACAATTAAAAAAGGAGGCGAACAATCGTTACATGTTTGTAGATGTAGATCGTCAAGGTTAGTAGAGTCCTCGGAAGGACTGTTAGTATTGATGTTGATTGATGTTTCGACAATAATTTCGGTAGTAATCTACAGAGTCCAATGAAAAGCAAATGTCCAGTTCCCCGTGTTTTTTTTTGCACAAAAAGTCATCAAGACGGCACTAATCTAAATGATCAACATCGACAAACACGTAAATAAAAAAGCTAACATCACCTTTATAACATGAGTTCCAGCCCTCGAGTTCTCAGGAACACTGGCAGTGTAACTATTCTTGTCAAATTTTGGACTGTTGTCATTAATGTCAATGACATTGACAATAACGAGCGCACGGCTCTTATGACAAGGATTCAACGTATCAATTGCAACAACGACAACGGTGTGTTTTTTGGCCGTTTCATAATCCAATGCTTTCATCGTTGATAAATTGGGTGCCGATGAAGTAACGGAGAAAATGGACTTGTTTCCGTCGGATATTTGGAAAGTCAAACTAAAATAAAAATAAAAACTGCTAATAAACGTTAAGTTTAGGATCGTATACAACAGACATATCTATCAGTTGACACATCATCCATGGTTGCTAAGTCGTGTGATCAATCTCACACTCTTCCACCCAAAACATTCTCTCCAAAACTCATATACACCAACTCTTATTCTCACCAAACTTTATCTTAAGCAACTCTTATTCTCGCAAGCACTTCAATTTATCAACCATTATATCCTCACAATTCTTTATACGCTCCCCAACCCTCACACCCCCACCAACCGTTACCCTCATCAACCCTTATACTCTCATCAACCCTTATACCCTAATCAACCCTTATACCCTCATCAACCTTTATATCCTAATCAACCCTAATACCCTAATTAACCCTTATACCCTAATCAACCTTATACCCTCATCAACCCTTATACCCTCATCAACCCTTATACACTCGCCAACCCTTACCCTCATCAAACACAAGTTACTTACTTGTAAAGGTTTGGTACCAAACTCAATTGTAGTATTTCACCAGCATTTCCACCTTCAATCACATTCACTTGAAATTTTCCACTATTTGCAAACAAGTTATCCCAAAAGGAAAGAGTAAACTCATTTACGGCAGCTTGTCCTTGTACGGCAACATATACCGTCTACAAGTCAAATAAATAGTCGAAGAAACAAGTCAGTAAATATATAAAGACGCCAAGTCTCTTAAATACCAAGAAACTGTGTACATATGAGCTCGCTCGCTTATCTTCACCATCAACGAGAAAATATTTTTTAAATATATCAAATGCAATTATATTTACCTTAGTAGTGTTGTCAACAACAACGGACACAGCTTTAGGCGAGGTATTCTCTTCATTTTTAACGCTAGCTGTATCCAAAGGTCCGGGATTCTTACTCCTGGAAGATGCGTACAAATGGCTCACACCTATTAAAGCGAAAATAATGATCATAATATGAGGAAATAGACAAGGTTTTTGACGAAATCAATTAAAAGAATAAAAACCCACGATGCACATATGGAAACTTGTAAAGTCCAATAAATAAAATTTATATGAAACGTTTTTGAAACAACCACATAATGACTGTTGAGAAATGAAAAATACCCGATAAAAAGTGTATATCTCCCTTCATAACCTAAACACACCACTAAAATCATTAATGTAGAATCCACACACCCAGTAATACCTTTCAAATCCCTGATTTCAATGCTGACCTCGGAGCTCGTCACGACGACAAACGTTGTACGAAAATATTTAAAAGAACCGCTATCGACTGACGTTTTTGCCACTTTGCATGAATCGATCGAAGAACCCTCTGTTAAGACAACGTTGATTACATTGCAATGACATTAAAAAAGAGAAGTTAGGAATCTTAAAATTAGGATTTCGTGTCTTCTTTAGATGTAAAATTTAAAAATATTACTTAAGTATACAAAGAAGACTATAGAAAGAAAAACACAAAACTTTAAATAATTTTTGCAGTAGTTTTTAAGTGATGTTTGTAATTTGACTAAATCCCCTTCTATAGCTCCAATAAATGTTTTCCTACGCTTCAGTAATAATTTCCTGACAAAATCGCTCATAAAAAGATACATGTAGTACTCCTTACCACCACAGGAATCGGAGCTGACGCGATCCACGAAACTCGCAAGTTCATTGAAATTACTCAGAGTAAAAACATAATCCTCGTCAGGATCAGAGGAAATCTCTCGTAGTTCTGTTTGTGATATGGAATCACCAACGCCAATACAAAAGATACTTACGCCGGCCGCTCGTAACTTAGTGGCTGGTATGATTGGTTTAACATTGCCGTTCGAGTGACCGTCGGTTAAAAGAATTAAAATCTTTGGAATACCTATAAAGGGGAAAAAAATGCGTGAACAAACTGCTAAAAATTCATGTGATGTATCAAAACATAAAATTGGCTTATTTATTGGCTCAAATTTGATTGGTTAAGTATTTCTGGTTGAAAGCGAATCAGCTTCGAGAATGAAGCATAGTATCCACTATGATTGGCAGACTTCTCAGTAGCTTTCGTCTGTTGCAAAAACATGACCACGAAACAATGAAATTAAAGTAAATGAAGATATTTTTAGCAAATCAACACTCGTCCAATCGAAAATTACTATCATCGACACTCAACCAATCACATCTCACCATCGTAAAAAATTCACCAATCACAACTTACCATCATCAACACGCATTCCAGCCTCCTTTGTCAACACACGCTGGCGTACTGCATTCAAAGCTTCACCAGTGTAAGTAAGAAAACCGCGATACTCGACATCATCCACCGCATTCCTAAGCTGGGTTTTATTGAAATACTGACGAAGTTTGAAGGCAATATTTACAACAACATCATATGTGACGACTGAAACATGTGTACCGTCGACTCCAATGTTAAAAAAATTGATTACGCGCTTAACAAACTCCTTTACTTTTTCGAAATCATCTTTTTTGACACTACCAGAGTTGTCCAGGAGAAAAACAAGGTCAATGGACGTCTGACAAACTAAAAAATACCAAAAAACAATCGAATTGAATAAAGTCCCAATGTAACTGGGTTACTGTTGAGATAATTTACCCAAGCAAATTAAAATATAAAAAGATATTACACAATTCGCACACAAGTTATGTTTTGAGCAAGGGAGTAACGTTACATGTTTGTAGATGTAGATCGTCCAGATTAGTATAGCCCTGAGAAGGACAGTTTAGTGTTGACTGTTGTTATGACATCCTTATTAGAAGTCATCTTAAAAGTCAACACTTCTCAGGACAGCACAAACCTTGACGATAAACATTTAGATCACAAGTTATGCTCAAATTACAATAACGCTATAGGATGGCTGCAACGGGGCAATCCAAACACTAACCATCCGGGATAACAGATGCCCGTATGTAATTCGGATCATCAAACGTGACCCAATCAAAACCAGCTTCAATGGCAAGGCCAGCCAGCCGCTCGAGATTACGCTTTCCACCTGTAGTCGTAAGTTTTAGAGAACGACCTGAAGGAAGAAAAGCATGTACAGAGTTAGCATGTTTAGAACATATCTATAGTGAGTCAGGTCTGTTTCAAACGTTGAACTTTACATGCACCGAACGCATTAAAGACAAAAGAAAATGAGATGAACATCCTCATTATCTTTTGTTCTAAATGCGTTTGGTTCATGTAAAGTTCAACGTTTGAAACAGACCTTAGCCTTCCATATGATACGTGAATGAATCGATGTTAATGTCTTGGTATCCCCCCCCCGTTATTCTGTGGGTGAGTGCAAGCGCATCACACAAATGTAGTAAAAAATTACATGTATGGTTACACTGCTTCAGTTGTCTTTAAAACGAGGCGATGCAAGAGATCAATAGACACCAATAATATTTCTATATATCAGCATGTAAACAAGGTGGCCGTATTAACATGCATGTAACTTGTCACATCATATTTTATGATATTATTGATGATGCTCGATCTCATTTGATATTAGGAAAGATTTCATCAAAAGATTACGAAGAAAACAGATAAAAAACTTCAAGGAACATTGAGTTAACTCTAAGATAATAACAAAATGCTTTTAGCTATATTGTCTTTTGAAACGCGAGCCAAAGAAGGTTTTGTCGTCTACGATCATAAATATTTTTTCGTATATTGGTCTCATCGAGTTTCAAAAAAGCAAACGTGTATTCAAATCACCTAAATCCAAACTATGTTCATATCATAAAACTTAAAAAATACGGTAAAGATATCACGTCAAAGCGGAAATTGACACGAGTGGTGCCCATGACGATCCCTTGTTATCTCTTTTATTTAATAAAGTAAATGGTTTTTTATTTAATGTCAACTTTTTTTAATCCTTTTTTTGCGAGATAAGCTAAAGGGATGAAAATAAACTTCACGTGTTAAACACTTCACGAAAATGACTGCAGTATTGAAAATTGAAACGAAGTTCAATATTTTAATCGTGTGAATATGTTAGTTCGGGCAAGTAAAACCGGCAATTGACAGATGTCAATAGTGAAATGAAGACAAATTTAAAAGGGGAAGAAGAAACGCAATGAAGTGTATTCTACGATAACTTACAATTACATGTCTCTGCAAAGTTGTATGTATGTTATTCATTCATATTTTTCTCAAATAAGGTGATTAAGATTAATAAGGCACTTGGTGTATGTAAATAAATTCCAAACGTAAATATTCACTATTTCGAGTGGAATTTCTTACAAATGTCATGTTCATATCGGGGAAAGTAGAGAAAAATTCATCAGCTACACTCCGACAGTCCGACAGGAATTTTCAAACACACTAAAACCTTTCAAAAATGCGTCGATGTCATCGAAGTCTTAAAGGACACATGCAACATAAAATTCGGATTGTTATTTTTGTACTTTACATAAAGGTACAGCTCCAACTAATAGTTCACCAAAGTTTGAGACTCAAAGGATAAATATTTTAGAAGATATGGTGGTTTAAAGTTGATGCTTTACTGATAACGCATTGAAAATGCCCGATGAGCTAACGACGGCTACCGATTGGAAAAAGGTCGTTGTGACGTAATAGTTGACATTCGCTTAACGCGGTCAATTGCGCGCTTCGTTCAAAATATATTGGTAACTTCTTCATAACACGACGATTTAGCATTGAAAATTTGGTTTATTGTGCCGCATTTAATTGTAAAAACGGTTCTTCTAAGAACCACCAAACGCAGCAAAAGGTTTCTTTTTTTTCGTTTTCCGAAAACAAGCGCATGCGAGATATTTGGATTGAAAAAATCCGACGCAAAAATTGGAAGCCAACAAAGAGCTCAAAATTGTGCTCGCAACATTTCGAGAGTTCGTGTTTCGTGCAAAATTTTGAAGCGATGCAATCAGTAGGATGGACAGCAGGACGGCTTCGCCTTAAGAAGGATGCTGTACCCACGATTTTTGAATACTCTGTGGAACCCACAAGTGTAGCATCTAAAAGGAAGCAGCCAACAAATTTTAGAACTGCATTTGAGAAGAGACGAAGGCAAGAGGTGATTATTATAGTTATAGTTAGCAATATTTGTTTACATTTATCAACAACAAAGCTATTACCATTACCAAATTGAGGACAATTTTATAATTTTAGATTATTGACGACGTTCTTGCAGAACATGACGACTTTCTTGAAGGAGACGACCACGATGTGTCGACATCGGCTCGAAATGTCAAAATATATGTAGACAGCGAAACACAAACATATACAGTGGTAACTAATTCAGACTAATGTCGTTTGATTTTTTCTTTGTTATTTTAACTCAGAAAATTCCTTAACGTACCTTAGAAGCGCAATGTGAAATGCCAAGCAGACATAACAATCCGTCCGCAAAAACACGTAAGGTCAAGAACCACTCAAACAAAAGTGCCAAATATGATAAGTAGAGGTATAGACTTTCCAATTCGGCCATTTTGATTTTTGTGAAAAATCCAGCAATACGATAATTTTACGCTAAGGTACGGAGGTTGAGTTAATTTCAACAAAAAATCACAGCACACAAACGACGTCATGTGAAATTGAACATTTTGAGGATAGCGCTGTATGGTCTGATACAGAAAGCACGTCGACGATGAGCAATAGCTACAATGGATCAGACTCTCACTCGTTTTCTTCACTCTCAGGCATAGGTCCAATGTCATGTGTGTACACGACCATAGCTGTTTTTACGACAGCTTCGTTTGTACACACTGTGGCAAACTCTTCCTCTTGTGTGATGCAAATATGATCGCCATGTATCAGAGGATCAGTATTGTTTACCTCTTGGCAAGATATACTTTCCCGTCCTGTACTCATGACCACACAAAAGCCACACTCACACCTAAAAGATAAAAACATTGTTTTTACTTTGGGAAAAAACAATGAAGCATCAATAAAATGCAACTAACCATTCAACATTTCCAATTCTGTGAATGTGTTTATCTTCGCTTTCCGATGACGGAGAATTGTCATCATTATGACCACCTTGCGCGTGGCCAAAGGCTCAAACATGTAAGGTTGTACCTTATTGTTATTGATGATAATATAATAATCGGCTTCTTCTTCAGAAGAATCCATTAATCTTTGATAAATAAAAAAGAGTAATAGCAAACTACCGAAAGCCGTGCAAGCACTGCATGCAAGTCGTAGAACGATATAAGAACGATGCTTGTTTATGTCAACTAAAACGTCACTCTTTCCCAGTTCCCAGACTTAAACAATCTCACGGCGTTTTAGCAATGGTCATCGAATATCGTGTTTTTACCGATTATAATCCTAAATATCTTTTGAAATATTTTGCGGACAACTTTGAAACTTGGTAAGTCTTATTTTCACGCTATAGGCATTACAATAAAATAAAGTTGTTTTCTAGCGTGCATGTGTCCTTTAATAGGATAAGTAGGAAATCTTGCCAAGTTTTCAAGATGTTCTTGACAGGAATACTTGTACACCGGAAAATACTTTGTGCACTTGTTCATACGCGCCTCGATCCAAAATAGGCCAACAACAAAAAATTGGCAATCACGCTACTGTACGCAAGTTCAAGTAAGAGTTTCATTACGTGTAAATTTATGAAGTTTTTTATTCGACAGGCATTACAATATTTTGCTCGTTGCAACGGAAATTAGTTTTCCTATCGTTAAGACAAGAGACAACGCAACAACGACGATAGCAGTGTCAATATTTATAATCCGGAGGTCATAAAACACTAACTGCTTGGACGACACCATTACTCAATCACAAAATACAACAATATGGCAACAAGAAAAACTGAAATTCGCAAGTTTTTTTTTTATCAAAAATGGACAACCACGATATTGACGTTGCATCGCGAAAAATTATTGTAAAGTGTAAAACTTTCATATCTTGTGTAACCAATACAGTTTTAAAGCTATTAACGCTAGGACTTAGTGGTGGTAAATCTAAATGTAGCATTGTGCTTGAAAATGCGCGAATGAAAATGCGCTGTAAGAACAAAGATTCCAATTAACATTCCAAAATCTTGAGTAACGTATATCTTCCTGGCCACTTCCAAACATTACAAAAACTCGAAGAAGTCTTCTTCAGAAACAATGAAATTGTTTCTGTCGAGTTCATGCATCCTAGCGATCAGTTTTAGGATTTTTGCTTAAGACCTAGTTGTAGTTTTTGAATACACAATGAATTTTGTCGAATTCAATAATGAAGATATAGATATATATATGAGAGATCATATAAAATCCTCGCGAAATTCAAGTCAACAACTCAGGATTTCTAAAATGGAGTTTCTTAAAAAATAAGAAGAGTTCATTTGGGTCTGTCACTTTCGTTAAAAATGAATGCAAAAAATAAGAAAAAAACGAAACTGAATTATCATTTCCATTTCGGAAAAAAATCGGTCCGATTGTTTTGTGGCCGATTGCCTTTCAATACATTAGTATAAATAGCAGTCGCATGAGTCAATAGCTGAAATATAGTTTAATACAAATCAATAAATCAAAACAACATACCTTCATAATGCAATGAAATAGGATCATCTTCACGAACTTGATCTGTCCACGCTTGAATCACGCGCACCTTCTCTCTTTTCAATACATTGTTTACAAGAGATGCGAGGACATCCAGTTTGCTTTTTGCACGAGACGTCATAAAACGAGCGTCTTCGTTTTCATACTCTACTTCATTATTTGTGTTTCGTATCAAAATCCTGAAGAAGCGTCCTGAATTGCGAACGATAACATCGCGGATGGTACCACAAACATCTAGCTCATCTCTGTTGGGAAATCTTTCGTTTCGAGATAAGGTTTTAGGTGGCTTGGTAAGAACTGCTACGATGAACAATAAAACTCCATAAATAACTAGACGAGAGCGATACGACATTGCAGTACGCCTCTTCTCCACGGCGTCCAAAACACGGTGAGTTTGATACAATCAATAAAGTATACACGTATTTTACTTGGCTGAAAAACGATCAGGTTGTCTTTTCAACTTTTCACACAAGTCATTGAAAAGAGTTCCACAGTGAGTCTGTCAAAAATTCAATATGATGGTGAGAATATATGGGCACAGGAAGTGACGTAGTACTTGTTATAAGTATATGCTCGTTATGCTAATATACTTCGTGATTATTCGCAAGCGCACCGGAGTGTTTTAGCACTTACAGAAATTTCACATATAAACTAGACAACAAATTCCCAATTTTTAGACATTGTACATCTACGTACATTGTCATATATCGATAAACATGAAACCAAACGACCCCAAACGTCCCAAGGAAAGGATTTCCCGAGGGAAGGGCGATAAATGTAGTAAAGTGTATATATTTGCACCTGGCCAATTGTGGTACTATAAATATATGAGAAATGTCATTTTTACTAAAAAGGTATGACTGATATAATGCGAAAAACCATTTAAAGACAAACTCTTCTGCATGAAACAAGTTTTATATTTGACAAAGAATGGGCGTAAAATTTAAAGACGTAAACTTTAAGAGTCCTTTCCATGGTTCACAAAGAGATGGGTGTAGATAAAAAGCGGACCCGGACGACGGACGCGGACGGTGGACGCAAAACGCGCAAATAAAATGCTTTTACTCCGTTTGTAAAAATACTCTTATTCTACGTCAAAAAATAAACATGGAAAAGCTAAAATAAAAACGAAACTAAATGATGCTTTTAAGATAAGGCACATGCAACGGACTAAAAGCATTTTATTTGCGCGTTTTGCGTCCGCCGTCCGTCGTCCGGGTCCGCTTTTTATCTACACCCGTTGCATGTGCCTTATTGTATTAAACTTAGATTGAAGAATGAGCATGAGATATTCCTTCGGGAATTCGGCATAATTTTCTAGACAAGAGAATCTATTTTGGTGTTGTCATATAGTTTAGGTTTAACAAAAATTATTTATTATTCTGCTGATCTCTTTTTTTGAAGTTTGACTTAAATGCAGTGCAAGCAAAAAGGTCACCTCAAAATTAAGTTTCAAGTAAATTATGTCGAAGAAGATGAACGTATAACATTAAATATACAATTTCAAACTCTTCACATATTTTGGGTTCATTGCCTATTCATTTCTGCATAATTAAGTCTTTCAAAATTTAGCTGTAAATATCATCGTACAATCATTAAAAACAGAGCTGCACGAAACTGTTTCCACTGTTTGCCTATACCTATGTCTCTTAAAAGCATCATTTAGTTTCGTTTTTATTTTAGCTTTTTCAATATTTATTTTTCGACGTAGAATAAGAGTACTTTACGAACGGACTAAAAGCATTTTAATTGCGCGTTTTGCGTCCGCCGTCCGCTTCCGTCGTCCGGGTCCGCTTTTTATCTACACCCACTCTCATATTCTTCCTGTCATTAGTAAATAATTAAGTCAAGTGTAGCTAACTAAATGATTATTTTAAGAGATACTTATGTGCAATAATGACAATATTTTTTATAGTTCCTAATAGCTTTCCGTTGATTGTAAATTAACCATATTTAGTAAAGAAACAAATATATCCACACGTAATATCTTGTATAAATAGAAGTAGTTTAACCTTTGTAAGATAGATCGTAGACAACAGACATTGACGTTGAACATTAAATGTGATCATAACAGTTATCTGTAATATCTCTATTTGTTGGTGTAAGTCAATATATACTAAAGAAGGTAGATGGCTACATCACAAAACCTAACATTTCCTCATTATCTTTTGTGTTAAATGCGTTCGGCTCATGTAAAGTTCGACGTTTGAACCAGGCCTTTTAAGCACTTGTATGACAACAACATCATTTTAATAAAGCATATAAACGCGTTTGCAAGCAAGGCCACGATATTCTTTGTTCAGATCAAAGAAAAACCGTCGTTTGTAAAAAGTGAAGGACTTCATGTCTTTCAACTGCTTGTGAAGCAAAATTTGGCTTTTAAGTGATAGTTAACAAAAGAGAACTTAAAAAAAACACAGCAATCTTCTAAGGGGCTATTCTCATGAGCCTGGTAGCCGTGACTCAGCACAGCATTAAATCATTTTGGCAAATGGAAAAGATAAAATACTTCACAACAAACATTTTCTTTATGCAAGTTCCCTATGCTCTGACTTTTCAAATTCATACTGAAACCTTTAAAATAAAAACAAATAATTTAGCCTGATTTGAAAATTACGACTTAAATGACTTATGACGCTTAAAGTCCTGTTTGATAAAACTATAAATCGAAAAGCAAAATTTTTACTTTATGTGGAATTTTAAGTTTTGACTTATGCATGTTTCATGTCAAAACTGAACTTTCGAAACGTCAATAAACACATTTTATCGAAACTCACACATGCACCCAATGCTTTGGTTAAAGACACACTTAAATTTTTATCGATTTTTCTTGACTTTTATTTCTGATCATCAAATTTTAGTTTCGACTGTTACGGACTGTGCTCATCCGTATTTTTGAAACGCCATAGCTAATTTCAACAAGACATAGCTGTAGCTACAAAAAGTGACAATCTCATCTTCATTTTGCAATAGAACACGGTTATATTGTCTTCTATATAATAATTTATTATCACTAAAAACCATCAGCACGATAAATAAATAAAAAAACAGAATTCAATCTATGCTGGTTAAAGCATAAAACGCGTTTCTATATTTCCACGTGGCCTCTAAAGTTTGATATAGATAAAGAAATTTGCATATTGGCGAAATCTTATGGTACTGTTTTCTTTATATATACACATATCTCGGGTCTGCGAATTCTGTTTGCAAGAACTTAGTGTTTTTTATACTTCTTTGGCCCATTTTTTAGTACTTCGTGGCTCTTCGTGCTAGTTTTTAGGAAAATGGCTAGCAAAAATTCCGTACAAGCTGGTCGTCGTGTTCTTCATCGATCCGACGTCCCATTGTCATCACGTAAAAATGTATTTGTTGTGTGACGATATAGAGTCCAACGGCCATCGTATTCTTCACTCTACATCAGTAGCTATAATTCTAGGAAATACAAAAATTGTCGCACTTTTAGTTTAGAACATATTTTAACAAATGTGAGACTCTATTAACCCTCTAGAGGTCGTTGTTGCTCACAGGCAACAATCACCAAACGCGACGCGTACAAACTTTTGAAAACGCCCGGCTCCTAGAGGGTTAATGGCAAGGACTCAAGTAAGAAAGAACAATCTTAATTTTGTTATACAAACATTTGTACGAACAAAAAATAAATGATTTGAATCCTCGTAAAATGCATAAGTGTATATGTTATGTACTGGCTGGGATGTCTGTATTGAAAAAATATTTTCGCAAGGTCTCAAAAGCGGCCAGATGCGAATAGCCGTGGGACGCTTCTGAGACCAAAGAAAATGTTTTTTTAGCTAATAAGGACCACCCAAAACGGTAAATAACGTTTTTATTTTTCTTTATTCTTATGAAGCAATTCACGTTGTATGTGGCTTATTGAAAGTAGAATTGGATTTTTTTGTACAAAGCTCATTTCGTCTGGATGGTAAAATTCACTCTCTCTATGATAACTACTATCAGAATAAATTCTGCTTTCTCCTTGAACAATTTACATGCATGGCTTTCGAATCAAGTTTAAAAATTTAAATTTCCTTTTTGCCAGGAAATATAGCTATATGTTTGTAAATGTAGATCGTCCAGGTTGGTATAGTCCTGAGAAGGACTGTTGGTGTTGTTGTTGACTGACGTTTAGTCGACCTAAATGGTAGTCATCTTCAGAGTCAAAAATTACATTTTTTGAAGACGACTACCGCTAAGGTTGTCGAAACGTCAGTCAACAACAACAAAAACAGTCCTTCTCAGGACTATACCAACCTGGACGATCTACATTTACAAACATGTAACGATACTCCCGGGTTCAAACCATTTACATTATTACGAAATATAGCTATTGCAAAAAATAGCGCTTTTGAAACTCGCAGTCAAGATATTGAAGAAAGCCGCCCGCCATCAAATCACATTTGCAGAAAATGAAAAAATAACCCTACTCATGAAAGACAAAAAACTAAACATTGTTATTTTGTAGATACACAAGAAAAACACTTGACCTTCTTTAAAAGACCGAAACGCACATATGTGGTCTCATTTTTAAAATTGATGTTTATATATGAATGAAAAATAGAATTCATATAAATACAGCATTGGAGGGGGCTTACAGATTTTTTTGTACTCCAATTACGGATTCAAGCCACTCAATAGAGACGACAAATAATCTCATTGTTATTTATTATGAGTAGTTACATTAATTCATCATTGATGCCGGGCTTTGAAATCGACATTGCCGGTCGTAGCGATTCAATTCACTTGCTGTTATATACATGAATATAAATGATTTGACCTCTTTTTAATTCCGTTTTTTTAGTAGCTTAAAACCGCGGCAGATTATCTTGTTAAAAAGTGCAGCCCTTCTGAGTCACTTATGTTTTTCATGTGCATGTAGGTAGTATCGTGTCGGAAATTGTGATTCTTGCCCAGCAAGACCCAAACTCAAAAACGAACAATTTTGCCACGTGTTAGAACGAAGAAATTTTACTACTTTGGGGGTTTTAATTGTAATTTCGACAACCTAGCTTCAGCATCTAGTGGTCATGCAGGCGGTGAAATACAGCTGCTTTGAAATTCAGTAGCGTTTAACTCCAGTTTCGAGCAACTTTTTGTATAGAAAACTGATCTTGAACAAATCATATTTTTGTTGTATTTCTTAGTTTAATGGAAAACTTCACCAAATGAAAAATGCAATCGATTGTAAGAGAAGTTTTCATCAGGCGTTTTGTTGCAGCTGGTTTTTAATGCACATCACTGTTTGCGCATGAATCACAGCGATAAGAAGTCTACGTACGCGTTTGCAATCTGCAATGTCTGAAAAGCGCCAAATTCGCTAAAAGCATCGGCTTACTAGTGTGTTCTTATACGATTTAAAATTCAGAACATAAGAAATATTATTTCTTTAGAAATCTATTCGTCTTACAGTGGGCAAAGATCGGAATATTTACATAGCATGAGCAACATTATTTGCTGACGATACCAAAATCTACCGACAGATAAATAATATCGATGATTCTATTGCTTTACAGATAGATCTGACAACCCTCGACCTATGGGCGGATCGTTGGCAGATGAAATATAATTCTACCAAATGTGAAGTCATGAGAATTACACATAACAGAGACAAAAAGTCCACGCGGTACAATATATCGAGTACAGTGTTGAGGAATGTATCTAATTACAAAGATCTTTGAGTTATTATGTCTAGTGATCTATTGAACAAATAGTTCACAAAGCAAATAAGTTTCTTGGCTTACTTAAACGCACAGTAGGCGGTAAAAACAAAGATATTTTTTCAAACTTGTACAAAACCTTGGTTCGTCCAATCTTGGAATACGCCTGCCCGGTGTGGTCACCACACCTCATGAAAGAGATCGATGAAATTGAGAAGATACAAAGAAGAGCCTCGTGAATTGCCTTAGGCCAAAGAAGACAAGAGATGGCGTACACGGAGAGGTGTAAAATTCTTAAATGGAACTCTTTAGTACAATGGAGAGATTTCCTTTTCTTAGTGGAATGTTATAAAACTATATTCAATCTAAATGGATTGAATTTCAGCGAATATTTTGAACTTTGTAAAAACATTAAATCGAGATCTAACCACCCATGTAAACTACAACTCAAACTCGCAAGACTGAACTGTTAAAAAATTCTTTTTTTGTCAGAATTATCAAACCCTGGAATAATCTTCCTATTAATTTATTTAATTTTTGTGACAACCCTAACGTTCGTGAGTTTAAATCAAAATTGAAGAAACACATGAATATTTATTGAATCGTCAGTTAATTGATATTTAGCTGTTTCTTATTTGACATTTTTTTTATTTATTATTTACTATTTATTTTTTTATATTTATTATTTTTTATTTTTTATCGACTAGTTCTGTAAGATTTTTTACATAAATAGGAGACCCTTGATATAGGGCTAACCTCTGGGTTTCCTTTTTCCTAATAATGATGTATTTACATGTTGTTCTGAAATAAAGTATTGTAGTAAACATGCGGGTTGGCTAAGTCAATGGCCGAAAAATATTCTCACCCTTCGTCTCCTCCTGCGTCCGCATCGATATCTGACAAATCTGATACGACATGTTCGCCTTCTTCTATATCGTCGACGTCGCCTTCTCCAGCGAGAACCCCGTTTTTCTCGTGATATCACTTTTTCTCCAACAACTTTAAGCAGGCATTCATATTTTAGTCTGTTCGTCAACGCCGCACAATTGCCAATCGCATACGACGTTTCACACTGTAGGATGCGTAGATTAAGTATGAAAACGAGGATCACAATTACGAAGTAATTAATCTCACTTCGCCCACATGCAAAACCTAAACAGAAACAGTAAAAGATGGTGATTTTTGCCAGATAGCTACTACCAATGATCTGAAACCACGAGTCGACTAGATTTACCGATGACAAAAATCGCTGCATCATCATATTTTTAGTAGCTAATTCTACAAAATAATTTTGCCTTAGTTACATGTTGAAATTTAGGATTATTCTCGGATAAACCCTTAATAAATTTGCTCTTTATTCTCGCAAGTTGGTTCCATGGTAAGTAATCTCACGAGAAACAGAACTCTACCATTCTCACACAACGAGACGATAACCAATATGTCATCACACCAATTAAAAGACGAAGAGCTAGAACTCCTGAAAAATGGCCTTGGGTTCAGCATTAAACCACTGCGACTCAACTCAACCGACATTCTGGCAACATTCGAAAAAATCTACCAAACTATAAAACACAACATTCGCAATCAAAATTTGGAAAATTTATGACCAGACGGACGGTTTTGCGATGGGCTCTCCCTTAGCACCCATACTTGCTAACATTTTCATGGGCTCACATGAACGAAATTAATTACAACGACAATTACAATTATAACGACACTAAACCACTATTTTACGGCAGATACGTTGACGATATTTTTTGTGTTTTTACTAGCGAAACCATGCAGTTTTATAATTACATTAACACACAGCACACAAACACTAGATTTTCATTTGAAACTGAACAACAAGATTAGCTGCCATTCTTTGACATTTTACGAACAAAATCCCATGACAGCTGTACAACATCTACATATCACAAACCAACATACACAGGACTTCTGATGAACTATTTTAGTTTCACACCACTTTCATACAAAACCGGACTTATACGCACGGTAATCGACAGAGCATACAAACTTAACAATACGAACAACGGCTTTCAACGAGACGTAAAAAACATCACATCCACTCTTTTACGAAACTCTTTCCCACTACACTTTCATAACAGAACCGTAAAACGATATCTCGACAACAAACAAAGCAACAAACTCAAACTAGGCACCGAAACTCCTGACACGACGATCACGACCAACACAAATGAAAATTCCAAAATAACAATTCTATATTTCGAATTACCATACATCGGACATTACTCACGACACACACAGCGCGTACTTACAAACATTATGAAACGCTTCTGTACAGATATTGACATTCGACTAATTTTCACATCATTCAAAATCAAAAACCTTTTCTCATTCAAAGACCCAATCCCTGATTCAATTAAATCAATGGTGATATATGAATTTAATTGCGCGCGATGTTATTCTCGATACACTGGCGAAACTTCGCACCTTTTTTTCCACCAGAATGAGGGAACACACCACAACAGACAAAAACTCTCATATCTACCGAAATCTTCTTAAATCTCACTCATGTAAAACCATCTATTCACCCTCTTGCTTCAAAATCATCGACACTGCCGACACCTCATTCTCCCTTAAAATCAAAGAAGCACTCCACATTAAAAAAACTAACCCTGACCTTAATGTTCTAGTTTTTAAATTCAACACAATATTTAGTTTATAACGCGCTCCGACGCTCCCCATTACTTTATCTTATTTCCTTATTATTGTTGTAATTTATGTATGATATTACTTTTATATAAACCTAGTATTAATTATCATTTTACTTATACTGAAAATGGCATCATGAGATGTCGAAACATGTCTGTTTTAAAAAAACTCGTATATATTAAATGCTCATTAGCAATGGTGCTTCTACGAAATTATCTTAAAAACAAACCTTTACTGCATCTTGCAGTGATGTGATATGACGTTGTGAAATGAGTGTAGATCTTAATTCAATTCTAACTGAACACTAGTCATCCTTTCATAATTGTTCATCATTTGCCATGGGCTATAATCTAAATTTAATCTTAATATGTTATATTGGCTTGAATACATAATTAATATATAACAAAGTAAACATTTACCACTTGAACTCATGCGGTTATTGCACAAGATGACAACTCTCATGACAACATTTTACTTTAATTGATCTGCAGGATCAATAAAATTCTTTTCATGGAAACACAAACATGCTCACATAAATGCTATTGTCATTAATTGCACAATCAGTAAAAGACTTTGCTTACGTTGAAATCCGAACTTTTCACGTGTGAACAAAAACAAATTAAACTGACAATGGAATTTAATGCATCCAATTTCGTTTCGACTTCACACAAGGCTCTTCAAAGTCAGACTTTCAAAGTTTGTGATTTCCTGTCATTTAAAATCAATTTTCATGTTAAATAGTGTATGATTGTTGTAGACAACATATGACAAAAAGTTTTCAACACATGTTATTTACAGGCTGGCAGGTCCGTACTGAAAAAATATTTTTCAAGTAAGGACCTAAACGGTAAATAACTTTTTTAATGAGACTGAAATTGGATTGTTTTCTACAAAGTTCACTTCGTCTGGATAGTAAAGTTCATAGTTCATTCTCGCAACGATAACAACCATCTAAATACATTTTGCTTTCCCCATGAAAACCCATTGTAAAAACCACGTGTTGCTACAACCAATCAAGTTGCAAGAAATAGCATTAGAAATGTGAAGATAAAAAGTTATCAACCAAATTGAAACAGTTCGATGTTAATCATCTAACGAAGACATGCAGCTACTCGAGCATTTTCACCCAGATTTTCACAATATTGGGACGAAAGTTTCGATCATTTTACTTGAAGTTTGGACTCTTTTCAATCTCTCAAAATTACTTCATATCCCACTTAATCCAAGTTAACAGGATAAAGGGGCGTAACTATAGGACAAAATAACCGGTAAATCACGATCAAGCCGGTACAGCGAAAAAAAATTTGGCAAGAAGTGTTCACTGTCAATAAAAATTCTCCTACAAACGGCTTGTGTCTTGTTGTGAAATGATGACGTCTGTTGATTATGTGTTTCCAGCGCATGTGGTGAAGTTTGGCTGATATGCCAAACTAAACAAAGGCAAAAGACGTGCAGCATATATGAGAGCTTGTTTTGCAATGTGATGGTTATATATACTTTATGTAAATATTTCCTGGTTAAAAATGACTAGTAAACAACTAGCGGTAGGCATATTCAATTGTATAGATCTTCAGGCCATGATATTCTTTTTTCAGATCAAAGAAAAACCGTCATTTTTAAAAAGTGAAGGACTTCATGTCTTTCAACTGCTTGTGAAGCAAAATTTGGCTTTTAAGTGATAGTTAACAAAAGAGAACTTAAAAAAAAAACACAGCAATCTTCTAAGGGGCTGTTCTCATGAGCGTGGTAGCCGTGACTCAGCACAGCATTAAATCATTTTGGCAAATGCAAAAGATAAAATACTTCACAACAAACATTTTCTTTATGCAAGTTCCCTATGCTCTGACTTTTCAAATTCATACTGAAACCTTTAAAATAAAAACAAATAATTTAGCCTGATTTGAAAATTACGACTTAAATGACTTATGACGCTTAAAGTCCTGTTTAATAAAACTATAAATCGAAAAGAAAAATTTTTACTTTATGTGGAATTTTAAGTTTTGACTTATGCATGTTTCATGTCAAAACTGAACTTTTGAAACGTCAATAAACACATTTTATCGAAATTCACACATGCACCCAATGCTATGGTTAAAAACACACTTAAATTTTTATCGATTTTTCTTGACTTTTATTTCTGATCATCGAATTTTAGTTTCGACTGTTAGGGACTTTGCTCATCCGTATTTTTGAAACGCCTTAGCTAATTTCAACAAGACATAGCTGCAGCTACAAAAAGTGACAATCTCATCTTCATTTTGCGATAGAACACAGTTATATTGTCTTCTATATAATAATTTAATATCACTAAAAACCATCAGCACGATAAATAAATAAAAAAACAGAATTCAATCTATGCTGGTTAAAGCATAAAACGCGTTCCTATATTTCCACGTGGCCTCTAAAGTTTGATATAGATAAAGAAATTTGCATATTGGCGAAATCTCATGGTACTGTTTTCTCTATATATACACATATCTCGGGTCTGCGAATTCTGTTTGCAAGAACTTAGTGTTTTTTATACTTCTTTGGCCCATTTTTTAGTACTTCGTGGCTCTTCGTGCTAGTTTTTAGGAAAATGGCTAGCAAAAATTCCGTACAAGCTGGTCGTCGTGTTCTTCATCGATCCGACGTCCCATTGTCATCACGTAAAAATGTATTTGTTGTGTGACGATATAGAGTCCAACGGCCATCGTATTCTTCACACTACTTCAGTAGCTATAATTCTAGGAAATACAAAAATATCGCACTTTTAGTTTAGAACATATTAATGACTGTATTAATGACAAGGACTCAAGGAAGAAAGAACATTCTTAAACTTGTTATACAAACATTTGTACGAGCAAAAAATAAATGATTTGAATCCTCTTAAAATGCATAAGTGTATATGTTATGTACGGGCTGGGATGTCTGTACTGAAAAATATTTTCGCAAAGTCTCAACAGCGACCAGATGCTAATGGCCGTGGGACGCTTCTGAGACCAAAGAAAATGTTTTTTTTTAGCTAATAAGGACCACCCAAAACGGTAAATAACGTTTTTATTTTTCTTTATTCTTATGAAGCAATTCACGTTGTATGTGGCTTATTGAAAGTAGAATTGGATTTTTTTGTACAAAGCTCATTTTGTCTGCATGGTAAAATCCACTCTCTATGATAACTACTATCCGAATAAATTCTGCTTTCTCCTTGAACAATTTACATGCATGGCTTTCGAATCAATTTAAAAACTTAAATTTCCTTTTTGCCAGGAAATATAGCTATATGTTTGTAAATGTAGATCGTCCAGGTTGGTATAGTCCTGAGAAGGACCGTTGGTGTTGTTGTTGACTGACGTTTCGACAACCTAAACGGAAGTCATCTTCAGAGTCAAAAATGACAATTTTTGAAGATGACTACCGCTAAGGTTGTCGAAACGTCAGTCAACAACAACAAAAACAGTCGTTTTCAGGACTATACCAACCTGGACGGTCTTCATTTACAAACATGTAACGATACTCCCGGGTTCAAACTATTTACTTTATTACGAAATATAGCTATCGCAAAAAATAGCACTTTTGAAACTCGCAGTCAAGGTATTGAAGAAAGCCGCCCGCCATCAAATCACATTTGCAGAAAATGAAAAAATAACCCTACACATGAAAGACAAAAAACTAAACATTGTTATTTTGTAGATATACAAGAAAAATACTTGACCTTCTTTAAAAGACCAAAACGCACATATGTGGTCTCATTTTTAAAATTGATGTTGATATGTGAATGAAAAATAGAATTCATATAAATACAGCATTGGAGGGGGCTTACAGATTTTTTTGTACTCCAATTACGGATTCAAGCCACTCAATAGAGACGACAAATAATCTCATTGTTATTTATTATGAGTAGTTACATTAATTCATCATTGATGCCGGGCTTTGAAATCGACATTGCCGGTCGTAGCGATTCAATTCACTTGCTGTTATATACGTGAATATAAATGATTTGACCTCTTTTTTATTCCGTTTTTTTAGTAGGTTAACACCGCGACAGACAATCTTGTTAAAAAATGCAACCCGTCTGAGTCACTTATGTTTTTTATGTGCATGTAGGTAATATCGTGTCGGAAATTGTGATTCCGTTATTAAATTATTGACGTTCTAGAAAAGTAAGATTCCAATTAAAATCTTGCCCAGCAAGACCCAAACTCAAAAACGAACAATTTTGCAACGTGTTAGAACGAAGAAATTATACTACTTTGGGGGTTTTAATTGTAATTTCGACACCTAGCTTCAGCATCTAGTGGTCATGCAGGCGGTGAAATACAGCCGCGTTGAAATTCAGTAGCGTTTAACTCCAGTTTCTAGCAGCTTTTTGTATAAAAAACTGATCTAGAACAAATCATATTTTTTTTGTATTTCTTAGTTTAATGGAAAACTTCACCAAATGAAAAATGCAATCGATTGTAAGAGAAGATTTCATCAGGCGTTTTGTTGCAGCTGATTTTTAACGCGTGCACATCACTGTTTGCGCATGAATCACAGCGATAAGAAGTCTACGTACGCGTTTGCAATCGGCAATGTCTGAAAAGCGCCAAATTCGCTGAAAGCATCGGCTTACTAGTGTGTACTTATACGATTTAAATTTCAGACCATTAGAAATATTATTTCTTTAGAAATCTATTCATCTTACAGTGGGCAAAGATCGGAATATTTACATAGCATGAGCAACATGCGGGTTGGCTAAGTCAATGGCCGAAAAATATTCTCACCCTTCGTCTCCTCCTGCGTCCGCATCGATATCTCACAATTCTGATACGACATGTTCTCCTTCTTCTATATCGTCGACGTCGCCTTCTCCAGCGAGAACCCCGTTTTTCTCGTGATATCACTTTTTCTCCAACAACTTTAAGCAGGCATTCATATT
Organism: Xenia sp. Carnegie-2017; assembly: GCF_021976095.1. Taxonomy (NCBI): domain Eukaryota; kingdom Metazoa; phylum Cnidaria; class Anthozoa; order Malacalcyonacea; family Xeniidae; genus Xenia; species Xenia sp. Carnegie-2017. The sequence goes on along the minus strand of NW_025813484.1, from coordinate 5,934,650 downwards.
TTAGTCTGTTCGTCAACGCCGCACAATTGCCAATCGCATACGACGTTTCACACTGTAGGATGCGTAGATTAAGTATGAAAACGAGGATCACAATTACGAAGTAATTCATCTCACTTCACCCACATGCAAAACCTAAAAAGAAACAGTAAAAAATGGTGATTTTTGCCAGATAGCTACTACCAATGATCTGAAACCACGAGTCGACTAGATTTACCGATGATAAAAATCGCTGCATCATCATATTTTTAGTAATTCTACAAAATAATTTTGCCTTAGTTGCATGTTGAAATTTAGGATAATTCTCGGATAAACCCTTAATAAATTTGCTCTTTATTCTCGCGAGTTGGTCCCATAGTAATGGCGGCACATTCAAATTTCATAATTTGTCTTCAACTTTTGCGACAGATGCTTGATCCAGTCTTACTTCGAGATCAGTGTTAGTATTTATTACTCTCAGATAGTTTCATGTGCCATCTTACCTATGCGTTTCTGTATGAGATAATTCAATTTTCGGTATACGTGATCACTGTGCCAACTACCACAGGCAAAAAAATCATATTTTCTCAAATGGGTGAATTATCATATGGTGTAACACAATTGAGTCAAAACGTCATGTTTCACGGAGAAGAGCCTCAATTTTTCTTACTAAAACATGCAAATGTGAGAACAATACTAGAGCCTAGCAATGAAAGAGTTGTGTAATGCGTCCCCTTTCATCAACCGTATCATCAAATGGTAACTATTCCAAAACCTCAATTTCTTTCTTAAATTTGCCCAAACGTAATTATATCATCATTTTAGTACGGTAATGCGCTGTCAAATGATCAAAAATACCAAGCTTTTAGCGTAAAAAAGTCATCACCTGTGTATTTTTGTTTTGGGTTTTTTGAATTCTTTGAATAGCAAATCTCTGTTCGCCATTGTGGTTGTCAAGCGCGGCGTGTGGCGTACTTATGCTTTCATTAGTATTAATTAGCTAAATGAAAAAAGATGTTCAACATGCTATTTGCATTAGCTACTACTTTGTTTCGCCCTTACAACAATTTTACTTCTTCTACTGAATATTAAAATAAAATTATAATAACCGTAGAAAATACTCGCACCGCGTAAAATGCTCTCGTGATCAATGATTGATATGTGTTTTAAGTAAACATCAATGTTAAAATAACACAATACATCAACAAAATTCGAATGCTCAGTCATTATTGAAATAACACAACAATACGACAACCGAGCGACAAAATAAAATTCTTGAATGCAAGTACACATGTTTCTGAAAACTATGAGATATTTAACTCTGTTGAAGCTACAACTCCGCCCATTTGAATTCGAATTACGGTCAACAAATTAAAGAGGTTTTCTGTGAAACTTGTATGTTGACAAGTCCATGTAAATGCTTAAACTTTTCTGTGACGTCTTTGTATTGTAATGCACATGCACATGTATTCAACAAAATTCCCAGAACGCTCAAGAATTGTTCAAAGCTGGCAAAGACCTTCACTTTTCCCTTTCTCATCTAATGACTCACCATGCTGTTTTGCTGTCATTCTGCTTCCAATTAAATTTTCCACATTCCAGTCACGAACGAAAATAATTATATGATATAACGATGATGGAGAATTGTCGTCGATGCTACAAAGTACAGTGCTATTTACATGTTTTCATGCACGTTAAAACTTTTAAAACTTTTAGCTTTGAATATAAGAGTGCATTAAAAAAAACTACGAACTACAATGATTGCTTCTTATTTATTAGACATAAAACAGGACACCAAGTTAACGGTAAATCATCACTCGGAACCTTAAATTGCAGTAAGACTACTGTCAATAACGAAGTAATGTATTCAGAAACATATTTATATTTGTTTATTTATGCATACTGATTAGATTGAGCCTGCGTCATTGTTTGTCGGTTATGTGTTAAGAAAAGACTCGGCAGATGTTTCCTGCTCATAGCGTTATGTGCAAATATTTTCTCATAAAGCAACAGGACACGTGATTATGTGCCTCGTTTTTCTGAGTTTTACTTTTAAGAGATAAAAGTTAATGATGCCTGCAGTGGTCACTCAATAAAAAATTACCATCTCATCAGATCTGTGTAAGATATTTGCACTCGTTGTCACGCGCGTAGCATTATTCAACACAACTTTGCACAGAGCAGGAAGTTTTCTTCCTCAAAGGAAAAGTTAACTTTTCAACTAATACAACTATCGACAAATGTACCTTTCTACTTTCCAATTTATCGATCCTTCTTCCCTCAGATAGCGCGAAAACGCCGCAAAGTCGCGTTCAACGTTTTTATTGTTGCATATTTCTTCGAGAGTGAAGACAATTTATATCATGTTTCAATTTGGAGGTAAAATTTATCATCAGTTGCTGATTGACAATGACGTTAATACCATTCAGATTGCCTTCCCCACTGTTACTATGACGGCAAAAGATTGATATCATTTTACATTGCTGCGCCATAGAATTTTTTCTGTAATAAGCAAAGTATCGGCTTTACTATGAAGATGATCAGACAGCAATTTTGCTTAGCGATCAAAGCTACAAATACATCGCACATAAAGCATTATAATACAGTAAAGTTTACATCGCCACCTTTCACATAAGTACCTCAATTAAAACGTATATAGTTGATAGAAGGCACTTACTTTTGAAACAAACTCACAAGTCCTTTGGAGAAAAGCAAACAAGATCCAAATTTTCGAGTCTGATCAATATTGCTGAGTATTGATTGTGCTGTCTACATGTTTAATGTAAAGCGTGGTTTTAAGGGGAAAAAAAGAAAAATTATTTTCCAGACTCCTTGGTGCGTCTGTTTCCTACGAGATCTGGCGCGTCTGCCCTACTCTGCAGTCTGGCCGATGATCTATATACTATAGCTCAAATATTTTTCTTAGAAGCAATCATGGTGACCACACACAACATCTTACACACACATGTCTTTTCCAAATTTGGCAACAATTAGTTTTATGATTTCAGTTACGCAACTTAACCAAAATATTAATAGACTTAGATTATGAAAAACATACGAGCATTTTGCTTGGCAGCTTGCAAACTTCGAGTAATTTCTCTGGTATCGTTCAGAAACATGCAATTGCAACACGTTTGACAAGATAAACGTTATTGAAATCACATTTTGCCACCATATAAGAGAGACACCAAAGATTGATAATTGTTTAAAGAAGGGAGAGGTAGTTTTCCTATATGCATATTCTGCTTTATTCTGTTTAAATCAATTGTGATAATGTGATTACAGATTATAGCATAAACAAATGAATATGAGTCTCCTCAATGATTAATCATCCACTTTCTCTGAATGTCCATACATTGATTGGAAGCAAGGAAGCCGCCAGTTTGATACCTGGAGGGAGGGCAATATCCTAAATGCATATTTCGCCCCATCAAATGAATGTATAAATATGCTTTCCATATGATTATCAAGCTCTCGATCTCGGGCTTCTTCGAAGTGAAGAAAAAATCTAGCTCATTTAAATTTACTGGCAGATATCTTTGTTGCGGCAATTCAACTACGAAAGCTCTGTTGCTCATTAGCGACAGATAAATAACCGTTCCCTTTCATCATATTGCGTGATCTCTGTTATTGTAATCGACGTGTTTTTTCTAATTAAGATGGTGTTTTGATATCACTTAATTAAGGGTTTATTTGAGGGATTATTGCAATTCGCAGTGTTGGAACGTTTGCTGATTGACATACAAGACTGTTATTTGGTTTGTCCAAGAAACATGAAAGAAACTTAAATTAGAGCATGTAGGATTGCAAACAATTTTGTAGATTTTTTATTAACTGTCAATGACAGCTTTTGTCGCCCCTTTTTTTGATTACTTTTGCAGCTTCCTTAATGTTCCCGTTGATACATTCGTGTAAATAGTTTTTCAGCAATATCAAGTAATATAGAGAAAAGCAGGCTTCTATAGACTAGACTACGTATGGTATTAGTTAATTAGCAAACTGTGTGTCAGTCAGTACATGCATCCTCATTTGTAGTTTACAGACAAGAAAGAATTTTGAGAAAGGAAATTGCTCTACGCTTAGGTTTTAGCTAAACTTTGCAACAGTGCAGTTTCCTACAGCAAGCTCCTGTGGATTGTCTCCACAACAATTGACATTAAACATTAAACAAACATATACGCACAAACCACCAAGTGAAGTAGCTGCGTTGTCACAAAGTGTTCCAGATGTGCGAGCAACGACAATACCGAAGGTTTTTTTGTTAATCGTTCTCATCAATATATTATATGCTGTCAAGTATGTTGTGCGGTATATCTTACAAAATAAACAAATAACGATATCTTAGTCTGATCAAAGCAACGTGGTCTTGGTTGAGTTATCCTTTGAACATTTTAATCTAGGATTAAGTCTTAGTCCCGTATGAGCAGGCAAAGATTTTTAGTTGGATTTTTATCACTACGACAACAGAACCACCATAAACCAGCTTCTATCAGCATGAGCTTCATTTTTATGTTCTGTTAAAGTGTCTATGAAGCGAATTTTCTAATTTCATGTTCTTGTAGATTTATAATGTGTAAAATAAAAATAAATCAAACAGTACTCTCTACCCAGCATAGTACCTAGCTCAATAGAGCTAATTAGCGCAAGTGCTTGTTACAATGCACAAAAATGACAATTGATTCAAAAGAACTTAGCACAGCAAAATGATGCAATCCCCCCGCTCCCCACCTTCATTCCACTATCTAGCTACGTATGCTATTGGCTATACCTGGACTAAACTACTTATGGAGTCACTGTTCTATCGTCCAAATAAATGTTTATACTGTATTATAAGTGATATCAACTATATATGTAGCTAGTAGTATATTAAGATGAAATTCATATTGAAATATTAGAACATCCGGTAGGCTAAATCTGCTCTAATTGTCATTCACATTAGTTAAATTGAAAAATTCATATTCGTATACGCGAAGAATAACCGTTAGTTACATTCTTAATGCGAAATAATACACCTCAGGCAACATGCCTGATTGACAAACGTTATAATTTCGAACTATGAATATGAACTATGTTTGTTTTTGTATTCGTAATGATAATAGAGAGCTTTGGCAAGAGGAGTACGACTACGACAACGAGTACGAAGTTTGAAAGTGTAAGGGAATGGCACGAGGAAGTTTGTCAACATGCCTGATTGACAAACGTTATAATTTCGAACTATGAATATGAACTATGTTTGTTTTTGTATTCGTAATGATAATAGAAAGCTTTGGCAAGAGTACGACTACGACAACGAGTACGAAGTTTGAAAGTGTAAGGGAATGGCACGAGGAAGTTTGTTGTCGTTGTCGCTTCGCCAAACTTTTGTTTTAGTTGTAAACAACAGGACGAGCCTTTTTATTATGAAAAACACCGACGTTTGTGAAGCAGCTACGGCTCCATTTGTCAATAATGATATCAACTAATCGGTAATACTGGTTTTGCGAGAATATAGGACTCTTTAGAGCAGGGGTCTCCAAACTACGGCCCACGGGCCAGATGCGGCCCGTTGGGCCTCTCAATCCGGCCTGCAGAGAAACTTAAGAAAAAAAAATTATTAAACAAAATAAACTTTGTGCAGAAAGTTCATGTTATGACGCAAGTCAACTAGCAAGAGTGGCATACGTCAACTTTTGTCCCAACTTCCTACTTCCGTTTCAAGCACATTGCGAAATTTAAAAATCTGAAGGATGACGTGGAAATTCTTTATATTTCAATGCTTCATAATGGCCGATAAAAGAAAAAGAAAATAGATGATGAATGTCGGCGATTTCAAGAAGAGTGGAGTGTAAAATACTTCTTCATGATGTTCTTCGTTATGTACTTCGTTTTAAGTATTCGCTCTTTGACCAGCGGTATACGGTTCGTCGGCCCTCAACATGCTGGATGAAAGTTCATGTGGCCCTCTGGCTAGAAAGTTTGGAGACCCCTGCTTTAGAGTAAAAAATCTTAACTATTTTAAATTTTATGTATTATATATTTGTACTATTTTATTGTTTGTTTACCGTTTATTTTGCGTGCGAAATACATGAAAGTTTTCAAGGTCATATTTTACTTTTAAATGTACATATGCGCTCATAAAAGGTTCTAAAGTAAAGCCTAGATGCTCGAAAATAGTACTGTAAACTAATTTCTTACACAATGAAAAAAATACCTACTTTCTATGCTTAAAAAGACATCGTAGTCGCGACTACGAATTTTTTACAAAACATCGTACTCAAATTGATGACGGCTACGTGTTGTTGTTGTCGCAACAATGTTTTCGCGCCAAAATGACGTATAATTCGTATTCGTAGTCGTTCTCGTAGTCTTTGCTAAAGCTCCCTAATATCTTTTTTTGTGCGTTTAAAGACAATTTATAACTCACAATTCACGTGCACTTTTGACTTAAGCATCCTTTTCGATTAGCATTTTACAATTGGAACTTCAACATCACGGCAAGAAACTTTAAAAGAATCCGTGTCATTTGGATGCGTGCTACATAACAGAGCTAGTTTTTACAAGCTATACGAAGGAATGCAATATAGAATACGAAGAATGAGTGGACCACAAGTAATAAGGCATAGTACGCTATTTTTTATGGTAAAATGTTCAGAAGCGTGCAGGATCTCGCAAGTTTTCCTCCTGCTATAAATTTCAGTGCGTTATCATTATTCATTTCTTTAGAAATCTATTGTTTTTTGCAGCGAGTGAAGGCTAAAAAAGTTAGACAGAAGCAAAACCAAATTTGTAGCAGGCTGCGCCACTGTAATATAATATATAACTAAAATGGCATATGGTTGTGATCATTTTTTATACAGACGCGATGAGAGATAGTAAAAAAAAAATTTTTCATAGAATAGCCTTTATAGGTTCTTTCCAATACGAGAAAAGCAGCTAAGAAAGGATGTAAAATTGTCATGCTTAAAATTGCTTCATGCTTAAAATCTTCAAATGTAAACTAGAATGAACAGGCGCTGTTGGACAATTTACAACAAAAAACACGGGATCGAGCCATATGGTTCTCAACACACTTCAGTCTTTGTCAGGCATGTATCGAAAGCAAACCGCAAGGTGGTTGTACAAAAATATTATTGATGATTATTCATGTGATACAGGTGTAAATTTCGACGTCATGCCGTTCGTAGGATTGAAATATACCAAATTTCAGAGAAGACCGACTCAAACCGGATTTAATCGCGCTTATTAAATAAAACTTGATTCCAACCTTTCCGTTATTGACACGCACTCTGAACTTAATCAAAAAATTTTGTTATCAAAGAAAGGAATGAAGAAGTTAAAGTTGATGAGCAATGGCGTTAGCAGGAGTCTTGGTCACTTTCGAAAGATGTTTCATACAACATGCCGGTCGAGAAGCATAAAAAAATACTGATTTTTTTCCTCGACCAACTGTACTGGTTCGTGTGATTTAATTTAATTAATTGAAGAGTATTTGAACCGGAAAATGCTCTTGAGCACTGCTGTGTAGAACGAGACTATGTCAGCCGTACACGGAATTCAACGATAATTGATTAGTCATGAAAAGTTATTGAAGAAAACAAGCTTATGAAACATTTCTAGCAGTTCTCTGGGCAGATACGCTAACGACCAAAGTTTTTGAGAAGCTGCTTTGCTTTTGGGTGCCTTCTGGTTTTTGAAACCTGCATTCCAAGGGGAACTACTAGCACAAAAATTTTTGATGTGTGTTGTAATAACTCTGACGAAAGCAGTTCTAGTGATGCTATCGCAAGGCGTGATGAATCATTACGCAAAAGTTCAGGTCTTAAGAGTTAAGACTGTCTGAAGAAAGTCTGCTCGCCATATGATAAATATGAAGGTGTTCTGTTAGTTTGCAAAGAAGAACTTTACCACCAAAATTAACTGATAACTACACAAAAGCTACTAAAACTAGACCTTTTTTAGGCAAAGAATGCAGATGCACTAATCACTATAAGTACATCTTAAAATATATATTTGCATGCTTAATTAATACTTTGAATGCATTACTCATAATCTTGTGTAAATACCGTAGGTAAACATTGCCTTTGCTGTAATGCTGCAATTCATCAAAGATGGCACAACGCTTAAAGATTTGGCATTTTGATCATTTTTGGTCAGTGTGATCTCGCGACCACTTAAGCATTGTTTATTACTCTTTTCATAAAAAATGATTTGAATGGAAACTTTGATTCTTTTTAACCATTTATTCTAGTGTCTAAAAACAACAGCATCTCAGCACCTGAGAATATACAGCTTGAACACGACAAATAGGGATCCACGCGTTGTCGTGTTTGTACGTTTGTCGTGTGCCAATACTGTTTACACAAATATACCAGAAAGAAATGAGCGCCGTAACTCAGCTTGATTATCATTTTAAGGTATATAGTTTTAAAGTTCGGAAGCTGTTCATTGGTTACAAGCTTGTAGGGTTTTTTACAACCATTTCTCGTTGTGTAAAAACACATTCAAACGTCAAACATGTAGCTACAAATGTCGTTCAAAAGTTTGAACCTGCGCTTTATCTTGCCTGTCCAAGGCGCGCATCAAAGTATACAGGCAAAAAATCTTGATAAATGTTAGACAAGGCTTGATACATATGAAATGAATTACCACACAATTAGCAACATTTAGTTTCTTATTGAAGGGTGAAGATTTTGATCGCCATAACGGATTGGACGCAACTACAATTTTTAAACCAACGCTATTTTTGCACCGTCAGGCATTTGGCATCGAGAAGTGTAAAACACGACTATATTGAAAGCAAAGAAACATCTTTACCTCTCTAGGAATCCGCGTTCACCTCTGGTTTGAAAAACAGCATGTACACAAGCACCAGTGAAAGGATGAAGAATCTCTAGCTGCGCAAACTTGAGAACAGGAAACCACCTTTGAAGCAAATGCGCAAACAAAAAGTGGTCAAAAGGTCAGTCATAAGAAATAAGTCAAATATTTATCGATGACAGTGCCATGTCATAGTCGACATGCGTGGTGTAGCATTGTCATTATATGAGCAGGAATGTCCAAAAGCGTGAATTTGAAAACCACCTCGTCGTGTTCGATGTCTGCACGAACACCGGAAATAACTTGCATAACGGAAGTCTTTGAAAACTTGAAACGTGAGCCACGCCAACTTAAACCGCTCAGCAGAAACACAAGCCGAAGCATGCGATTTGTGCAAGTGCTTCAAAATTAGCACAAATACGCGCAAATTTTAAGCGTCTCATACCTTGGGCGTATGTTTAAATTAAACCTAGATCTTTGACGGTCGTAATATGACCAAGAAAGCTATCTCTAGTCTTTCGAAGCAATTCTTCTAGTTTTATCTAGTCTATTGTTTTTCAAAGCAAAACAATAACAATCCTGTGTGACCAGTGTTACTCTTTTCACAGCATTTCACATCCAGAACTGACAAACATATTGAATTAGCTGTTCCTGACGATTTCCTTAAACACCTGCCTCGAGAGGTTTTACGCCGATGAAGCCGAAAAATGGCGCATTCCGGGGAATGTGAAAATTTTCGCGACTATAAATATTTTTTATGTTCTGTATTGCACAAATTGCAATTAAAAAGGTAAATTAGCGAAACTAGCTCAAGCTTGGACGTAACCATCCATGTGGTAAGTATGGTAACGATAGATATTAACCGGTGTTACTGGTTCATGTTCATTACAAAATAATTTCACTATAAATTTATGAAAACATTTATCAAAATTTTCAGTGCTCAATGTATTGTATCCATGAAACAGTTAGTTTTACGTTATTAGCATTCCTTCCTGTGAGTTTCACTCCTGCTATGTAAATTAAAAACATTGTTAAAAATTAAGTACTACAATTTTCAACAAAAGTTATGTTTGTTAGTGCTGAAAGATTGCAGAAAACCAACACGACGATATTTGTTTATCCGAAAGTAAAAAGACTGATAATTGGGGCGAGGGGGCTCGTATTCATTTCATTCATACGTTTTTATCCATAATCACAATTGATTTCAAGTGTAATATGCTTATTACTTTATATTACGTAGAACATTATATGCATAATTTCTTTTTTTTGACTCTGAAGATGACTACCTCTAAGGTTGTCGAAACGTCAGTCAAAAACAACAAAAACAGTCCTTCTCAGAACTATACCAACTTGGACGATCTTCATTTACAAACATGTAACGATACTCCCGGGTTCAAACCATTTACTTTATTATATGCATAGTATTACATTATATTAGGACATTATATGAATATCAGACCACCCCCCGATTATCGATGTTCTTCTATGTTTTTAATCAAATAATCACAACTGATTTCAAGTGTAATATGCTTATTCATAATATGACTATTAACCTCTCACCAACTAAAGATTTTTCTCGATTGACGTATGAGAAAAACTTTACTTCGCCCAAACTTTTTTCCTTCATACTTTCTTTCGGAGTCAATTCAACAAAAACAGTTTTTGTTTGCTAAATTATAAAATATTGCAAACTCATCTGCAAATATGTATTTATATTTACACTATGAAATAATCATTGGAATGTACAGAATGTTAAGTTGGTTTCAAGCCAAAAATATTATTATTACATCGCCTTATGTAAAGATGTTGCATAAAGCATCGTCTAAGGTGCTGAGTCTAAGTTTCCGGGAAAAGTACTCATTTCAAATAATACATTGATCGTAAAAAAATGTAAATTTGATAAAAGAAAGAACTGCCTTTTATAAAGAACTGTCACTTCTCACAGTTCTTCCTTTTCCATTCAAAGCATTCCAGCTTCAAATTTTTGAGTTTTATCGGGTTTGAATACAGATCCGTTGTGCATGAAAACATTGCAAATCGCAACACGCCATTACAAAATTAATTAAAATCTGCTACTCCACGGTAGACAGAAAGTTTCATTGACAGACACGAGCAAATAGCAACGTTATCAAAAACATCTTATGTGTTCTCGAAGATACGATGTTTTTTTTTATCACCGTCTGTCTGAATCTTTAGCGCCTTTGACTAAAATTCTCACCAAGAGGCAAGAATCGTCAATGTATCATATGCAATAACGAGCTTTGTTTTGTCTTGCCAATCTTGCATACAAGCCGACGTACATTACTCCTCTGAAGATGTTGCTAACAAGCCGCTGTACTGTACATACACATATATTCAGTTGTGCCCGACTAATCTCTTAAGAAAGCTAGTACACTTTCAATGGAAATTAGTTGGGCACTATTGAATACGTGAATACTCATTCAAAGGCGGCCAGCCTGCAAATTTGGTCAGTGCTGGTGCTGTGTAATATTTTTATCATTAGCATTATTCATTTTTTTTAGAAATGTATCATTTTTACATGAACTTTTACGGGCTGGCTACGCCACTGTTAACACCCCCTCCAATTAATGTTCGGAGCATGCTAATTATATTTTAGAATTTTTTCTAATCCAACCGTTTTTTGACTTATGTTGAGAAGTATGAGATACACTAAAGATCTCAGTGAACTACGAAAACCTTAAAATAGAGCAGCTCTGTTGATCATAAAATTGAAAAATGAGTATGGTTATGACGTACGTCCCTGCTATGGGTAACACCATGTTTAGAAGATGCAAATACCATTTATGATTAAAATTTAAGAGGATTCGGAACCGGGGGGCTGAAGCCTCTCCCCTCTTTTAGAAATAGCAAAACAAAAAATATTTAGACTGAGCTGAAGTTGTTGTTTAGAAGTGTTTTTTAAGTCACTATAGTAGAGTTGAATACTTAGCTTACACACGTCATATGTTGCTTTATCGTCCCTGGGCTTTACAGCCAAACTTTGTATTAAAAAAGCAAAATCGGAATTCCTAAGAAAAATATTAAATGTAGTAAATTGAAACTCTGGCCGAACCAAGCCTATTTCAGGGAATACGAAATTATTAAATTATTTTGTCTTATGCTCTCCTCATCATCGACCTTAATCTAATTTGTAATTTGTATCATCTTTTCAAATTTTTTATGTACGTTTAAATAAAACTGTATAGTGTTTGTGACAAATCCCTTTTGAAAAGCAGCATTTGCTGAAAAATGTAATTAGTGCAAATCAAATTAATCATCATTATGATTTATGATAAAGTAAAATAGTCATCTCACTATTTCTATTTTTATCTACTCGTTGAGTTTCACAAACAGATGTCAGCTCCAATTCATTCTTGGGAGAGTGGGTGTTTTTTAAGGATTTCTCACGCGTGATGACGAATGCTCCCATGACGTTTGCCCTCGTAGGTTTTCTAACCACACGCCCATCACAGTAAATCATGCCAAATGACGTAAAACGAGCATTCTCAAACAACCCACTCTTTTTATCCTCGTAACACACGCATTAGCTATGTTTATTAAATGCTCGTAACAAGCTGAAATTGTCTGGTTAAATTAAAAAAAAAATACAAAGTGTTGCCATGTTATTGAGCTCAATCATGTGTTTGTCTCATTTAATTTGCATTTAACACGTTGAGTCAGGCAAAAACATATTTGTATCGTACAACGTATTATCGTCTGTTTAAAGGCCGATAAAATAATCAGTACAATTTTTCTCAATTGCATACCTTCCCTTTTTTTGACATTCTGGTTACGGCCCTGTGTAATTTAAGCTAGGAAATAATGTGCGTCTATACAATCCCAGCTCTACTGCCTTGCGGTTTCTGATAATTTATGAGCTTTAAATTTGCTTAGAAAAAGGTATGCACTTATTGTAAAGTTATGCGTAAGCGTTTAAAAGGCTGGACATGAGCAGCATAAATTGCGCGCTATTATGGCCGTGTTAGGACTGAAACCAACATCTCTCCTCACTCACTTGAAAAATCAAATAAAAACATGGCGATTGCTTGAGTCTCCGCACGTTGCAAATTTGAACTACGTATTGAACGTGTTTTACGAACGGTAACTGTTGTTTCAAGCCTGGAAATAACTTTACATCATTAAATTTTTTCAAGACAATCGCATTGAAGCACGGATTTGTGCAGGATAGCGAAAATATCATCAACATGGCCCGTCCTCTACGAGAGATACAACCGACACAGACGTCAAAGTTGAAATTGTATTCAAGTTCAACAGTCGAGTGTCTGGAGCGCCTAGAAGGAAACGGTGATACGGCAAGGAGAATTTGCGGTAAATCTAGTCGATGTGGAAGGTATTCGTGGCTGTTTCGTGGTTCTGCACTGGAGGTATAAACGTTTTGTTGCAATAAGCTTATTCCAAATAAATAGACATCTTATTCCACTTATGAATCTGGCAGAATTTAAACCTTGTAATATAAAACTAATATTTTTTGTCCACACATTCTATATATCTTCGCTATGGTGATTATCACGTTTTCTATGATGATGAGCCAGTCTGCCAGACTGTAGTTTTTCTCTTTGTGGACACTGGAAAGTATATATAGCCAAATATAGGTGCTTCTATGGACTACTCTGTTTAGATAAAGGTTTACTGCTGGTATTATTTTGTAAAAGTAAGGCACTAGGGAGTAAAGCAAAGCCATCAATAAGCATTTTTTGCCTTCCCCCTGAGAAAATTTTCTTCGGTTCAAAATTAAATACATATTAGATGGCATCAAATGTCATCAGAAACCAATCGACACTTATTGCTTGATGTTGTTTGACAGTCATTTCTCATTGTGCGGACACTAATTTTCACAAAGTTAATGTTCTGCTTTTTGAAGATTTTTTGTTTTTTTCAAATCAACAAAATTAGGTTATCAATCCAGTTTCTGGTTGTCGTCTTTCGGCCTGGCGGTTTGGGTGGAGTGTGGGCAAAAAATTATCGTTAGTCATCAGTTGTGCCATAGAATATCCAACTTCCAATGGCATATATATACTGGTCGGCTTGCAAAATGTTACAGTCAACACTGGTATGTTGTGTGTATTTGATCCTGTACTATCAAGAGTTATCAAGGCCATTGAACTTCCAAGAAGCATCACATTTATTGAATATTTGACAACATCTGGAGGAGTCAATGCACCACATCATTCGATTAGGTGAATTAGATTTTCTCTGTCTTGAAATTCAATCACATATTAATCAAAGTTTGTGCTGAAAATAGAGGTGATATGATTCACTCCACTTTGCCAACAATTTTTCTAACATGCATTCTTCAGCTTGATTCACAGCATACTTTTTCTCCCTACTAAAACTCTTCTTCTCCTGCTCCACAAACTCCTTCCTTGTCTTCTTTGGTCATCCTCACTTCGTGTCTGCCTTCAAATTTTTATACAAATCAATTGATTATAGTTGTATACTTAATGTTGCAACATCTGTACCTCTTATATTTTTTACTCATGGTATTCCGAACATGATTCAGATTACATTTCTTACTTTACTACAAGTAGGTACTTGCAATTATTAATTTACTTCAACGATGAGGGCTTTTTCTAATTTCGTAATCAACTTCCGATTTTCCAGCTCTTCGTTGTGCGAGTTTTATGGATGTGTAGCTGTTGGTGCACGTGGTGGTCACGTGTACCTAGTCGACCTTCGTTTGGACGATGATGTTGAGGAATTTGACGAATGGAATCCGAGCACTTTGGAAATTGTTGACGCGGATGATCCCGACACTGAAGTGCACAGGATAAGCTCAAGAGAGAATGGCACACATGTCGCCTTCGAACTCGGAGGTTTGTATTGATAAACTTGCTGAACTTTAGTTTAAAATTACATTTCTTTCCATGCTTTTTCATTTATTCAAACATGCAAATTGTTTGGATGGCATTACTGGGAAATTGGACGTTAATCAGGGCATGGGAAACGGAGCATTTCCTAAATAGCATCTCAATGATTGGGGTTCAATACTTTATGTTAGGAATTAAAAAAGAGCATGAAGAGTAAAGCAACGTCTGTGCCGAATGTATTGAAAAATTTATGCCCTTCACAGTTATACGCATTGACATAGTGACGTGATTGTCCGTCGTAGAGGTACTTTAAGACCTGGGGACTACAAACGTTGTGCTCGTGACAGGCACGTGACAATTCAATAGAGACACCTTTTTGTATGGAGGCATTTTTGGTTGTCATTTCAGGAAAACTTTGCTTAACTGAAAATTCCTGTCTTTTATGTTACGATCATTATGTTCGGGTTGTTAACAGGTTGAGCCTGCGATTTGAGTACCACAATCAGATTAGTCGTAGAAAACATTTTTATATTTTCGCTATTATATCGAACTGCGTTGAACGGAAGCTGTTCACAACAAGAAATGGAAGTGTGATATAAAACTATGTCTGTAGGTGAATGTCACGACTTTGGAAGATTTACTTATGTTTCATCCGAAGGCGAAGATCTTGGCAGTTATCCTTCAAGTACGTCTTCTTAAAAGCTAGCTATAAATATTTTAGCCCAAACATCCTTCTGATTTATCTAGCTCGCGTTTCCTCGTTTAGATGACGTAAGCGTGACATGTTTAGCGTACATACGACAGTTGGGTTCATTGATTGTTGGATACAGCTTCGGTTGCTTTCAAATTTGGGATTTGGAACAACATACGAGAGAGTAAGTGAATTAAAGAGAATTTATCTAACGCGATGAGTCGTTTAATAAGTTTGAGCCGACGCTTATTAAATAACTCGTACGTCATTCGGTTTTTTAGCCTACCCGCTTAGCTACTATTTGGTCCTGCAATTTTTTTTCTGGCCTTATTCACTTCGAAAGAAACTTTTTCAAAAATATGAATAAGGATAATGTTTTGAAATTTGCAAAGCAGGACTAAAACTTGTGGGCTGGCTACGTCACTGTATATGGTAAAGAACGCTGTTCGAAGCCGAAAGATGAAGTCCAACAGAATTTGTTGAAGTAAATACGTCGATAAAAATGAAAACGCAGTTTACATAGTTCTATATAAAAAAGCAATGCTAAAGCAATATTACACTAGTACTTACCGTCAATATGGCCATTCACGTGTCCGTGTGTGCAGCACTTGCAGTTTATTCATTTTTGTGTTTCGCAGTGACATTAACCGTGGATGTTTTTATTGTTTATAAATTCGACTTTTTCTTTTTTTTTCTAGGTTCAGCAGTTCGTTCGGTGTGTATGTTTTACCTGTGACTCATGTAACATACCAGGTGGGTAACCTTGCTCAAATGTAGCCGCTATACTCCTCACGTGCTCAAATCATAACCATTAAAAGATAACGCAAATCAGTCCTCATGCTCTTTAGAATCTTTTCATCAACTCTCATGTCATTCACAACAAGCGCTGCTTTCTATTCGCTTTATGCCGTATATGCTTTACAACTGCATCTGCGGAAACGCACATAAATTATGTATTCGCTGCAAGTTTGTGACCAGCATCCACAACAATTCAATAAACTTGACAGTCCTGTGCCTCTGGGATTTTATAGGGTTTGTAAAGTATTCGTTAAATCAAAGCAAGATAAAAGTACTGTCATAAACTGATTTTCATCTCAAATTTATCACACAAAAGCTTTGTAGAATCAAAGCGACATTAACTGAGTTACACCCATTGAACTAAAATACAAGTGTTTCGAGGTTCTCTCGCCGAGTGTAAATTGATTGACTACACACGCGTGTCTGGGTGTAAAATTTGGCTTCAAGAATGTATTGGAATTTTCTATTACAGGTAGTGTTTCATGTATTTTAGCTCAATGGTTATAACAGCCACAAAAACGTCATCAGATTTTCCATGAGTTGTAGCGAACATAGAAAAGCGTATGACTAAATTAACCTGGCGGAACAAATAGCTATGGCATACTTGATATTTTATTCAGATTTCATTTTAATGCATACATAATTATTTGTACTGGTTCCTTTTTTTTTTTCGGAGACACCCTGTATGTGCAATACATTGCTTTTTACAGTAGGTCATCAAGGGATTTGAGTGGGTTACTTTGATAGAGGATTTGCGCAGTTGATTTTCATGTTGGTACAAAGTAGGTCATCAAGGGATTGGAGTGGGTTGCTTTGATAGAGGATTTGCACAGTTGATTTTCATGTTGATACAAAGTAGATCATCAAGGGATTTGAGTGGGTTACTTTAATAGAGGATTTGCACAGTTGATTTTCATGTTTGCACGTACAATGTTGGTCATCAAGGGATCTGAGTGGGTTACTACGTATGATAGAGGATTTGCACAGTTGATTTTCATGTTGATACAAAGTAGGTCTTCAAGGGATTTGAGTGGGTTACTTCGATAGAGGATTTGCACAGTTGATTTTCATGTTGATACAACATGATGTCTTTACATGACATGGCAATTCTTGTCTAAATTCTAACTCCGTGATGCTTGGTATTTTAGACTCGAAATGGGACGTTTGTTTTTGAACGTGTATGAAAAAGTATAAATCTGTTTGATGACACATGAACCTATTACAGCGTTGTTCATTTGTTTGTTTGCAGGAGCCTGAGAACGACCCACGTTTGTGCTGTTACCTGTGGGTTGCACGTGGACAGACTGGAGACGAGGATGTTGAAGATATGGCCACTACCACCATAACCTTGTATCAGTTGATCTACGAGCGAAAAGAAAATTTACCGGGTTATGGTCGTGTGTTAAAGGTATCTATTTTACAAGAAATTGTGTCGATAGGGGAGTGGGAAGATTTATTACGGTTTGATGGTTGCCATTAGGGGTAGAGATGAATGGTGGTTTGATGGTTGTTCTGCCGTTAGGTGTAGAGGTGATGAATGTTTTGGTGGTAGTGCTGCTGTCAGGAGAGGTCTGATTGATATTTTAATGGTTCTTCGGTTGGTAGGGGAGGAGTAATTGATGGCTCTACTGTGGGTAGTCAGGAAGGGGTTGTTCATTTCGGTGTTCGTGAAGCATTTTTATGAATTTAGGCCCCATGGTGTTGTTTAACTTTGGCATATTTTAGAATTTTTTTATGTGCACAAATTGATTTTGCGCGTGCTGCCGATTATAAAACTTTCAATGTTATCATTTACTCCATTTTCATAGACGTGGAGTACTCTAAAAAATGTTTATTTATGTCAGATTGTATAAAAAAGTGTAAAATATTTCATGATGTAGTTATAGCACAGTCTTTGCGCAAACGACTTATGTTATTTGCTTTACAAAACGCTTATATTAAGTGTATCAAGTTTACAATAGACTACCTCACGTATATGTTCTTCAAAATGATGCGTTTCATTTTATATTTAAGGACTTTTCTGGCTGCGGTGGACGATTCGAACACCAGCTGACAGGCGATCCTTACCATTTGGCAGATGCCACCACTTGTGGCAGTAAAGTACTTTGTTTTTACACGTTAGGTACGTTCATAAATATCATGTCTTGAGTTTCTTGTATGGAATGCATGTCTCGAGTCTCATGATTTGAGTGCGATCTTTCGTGATTTGAGACTCATTGGCGAGCTTACGTGGAGATAAAATATATCAGAAGAATTTCCGCACAATCTGTACGAAGTGCTGGTTTACTGTTCTCAAAACTTCACTCGAACGATGGGACTGTATTTTGATAATTATATTTAACACTTCGATAGGATATTTACAGTGGTTGTGCACGATTTTTATGTTACGGAGTTCCTAACGTTGGTTCTTCGCAATACGTAATATTTGAATTGATATCGTTAAGATTACGGACAACCGTCAATCCTTTATTGCCTTCGACTGCTAATTTAATCAAATTTGTATGACCAGTTCATACACCAATAACGTCAACTTTTCTGAAACCCCGAACCAACGCTTGCAAGCTTATATAATTATTAGGAAGTGGTTTACGCGTTTACATGACTTGCAACTTCTCCATTCCGTTTCTAGAGTTTTGTTTTTACCTACATCATACCGCAATGACGCATTGCGTTGAGAAAGCGTTCCCTTGACATGACTGTAGTATTTTAGTTTTACGTTCAGGATTTCCACTGACACCACAATTTTTAACTACGTATTTTCCATCAATTTAATAATATCAGTTTTAATCTTATAATCTATAGCTATAACACAGTCACACGCTACATAACTTCACATGACAATTTACAACAAGAATCTTCTCGAAGCGTTGTTCCGTTCTTGCCCCCTGCGTTCATTTTCTTCCGTGGCCAGCAGTGTTATTCAAAAATCAGCTTATCAATTGAAAAACATCGAATTGAATGCAAAAACCCTATTTTTGTTCCAAAAGCATTGTTCTGAATGCACAACAAATTTGTGACGATACAAATTCAGTCTAAAGTCACGAGGAACTTTATTAACGCAATTCGAAATACAACTGATTTCCTGTACAAAATCAGTAGTAGCAATGCATAATCAAAGTTTATTCAATGCGAGATAAAAGTCTATAGTGTAATAAATCTATTGAAGACCGGGAACGAGAAATTATATAACTGGGGCTCTTAATGCATGTTTGCTTATCATAATTTAATAGAGCTTAATGGTTATTATTCGTACCAGTCAATCCAGGCTTCGAGCAACCGGCCCTGTTATTTTATATTTACATTTATATTTTAATGAATCAATAATGAACAAAACGTTTTGCGCTGTTTGTGGACATATTTAGCAGACTTCATTCGCATTCTATCCGAGTTGTGAGTTAAAGAAAAACGGTGATTCCACTGATGCTTCGTAGTTGGCCCACTTTAGTAATACTTCGCTATTAATTAACCGAATCTAGTTTTTCCTGTTCCGGTTCGATCTCTAGTATTTCTTTTGTTTCTCCTCTGCCAAGCTTGTCTATCTTCACGAAAGGAAAAAACCCTGAAATGAATGACCTTCATCGTAGAAAATCAATGTTGTGGTCATTCCTAAAGGTTTTGTACCCTGGAATGAGTTTTATTTTGCATTGCGTCGATAAAGTTTCTCATAGCATTTGACTGAATTTCTATCGTCGCCAATTTTTTGTGCAATCAGAAAAAAGAATTTTGTATCGGAAACAATGTTTCGCATTCAATGCAATATTTTTGGTTTGATAAATTGCTTTGATAAATTGCTTTGATGAATTGCACTTTGATAAATTGCACTTTGATGAATTGCACTTTGATAAATTGCACTTTGATGATTTATGAATTGCTCCTATGGGCCACCGTAATCTTCTCTATAGATGAAATTTAATGATTGTGTCGAAACAAGAAATATGACAAACCTTCAGTCACTGTCCTATCACTAATGTATTTCATTCTTATCAAATGCATCAATTGCGTGAAATAAAATATTTTAAGTACTTTAGAGTGTAGTATAATTTGACTGTTCAATGCGGTTTGGGTATTTAGTGACTGTATTTTTATATGTGTGTATGACAGTTCAATGTGCTTCAAATTTCTAGCTGCTAAATTTTGTCATCCCTTGGTATGATTTACAAGAAATTTGTTTTTGCACAGCTTGTATTACTTTTACTTATTCGACAGCTTGGTCAAACAAACATGACAACGCTACAGTTTGTCTGTTTGAGTTTGTGATATTATGCTTTTGTTATCTGGATTATGTTTCTGTGATGTTGTTCTTTGCCCATGTTTCCGTTCGTGACGACAGATCAAAAGAATGCCGATGTTATTTTATTATTTTCGTCGTCAATAATGTGTCGTCATCTCGTTTTTGATGTATATCATGTTTTGTTTAACTGCTATTAACCGATAAGTTTGCCTCTCGCCGACAAACGCCTTGGTGCTTGGCATGTGTCCATCAGTATCTTGATTCGAAAAACATTTGCAAAAATTCCGCTTCTTAACAAATGGGACTGACTGTGAAAGGAAGTGAAAACGTCACATTAACCAAAGCAGTTTCATGCTATAAGACGATTTCAACCGCTCCGATGTATTTAAGTATTATTTAGCCAGACAAGCCACGGAATGATCAGAATTTGTAATTACTGTACAACATTTGTCATTACTGACAGATATATCATTCAATAAACATGTTAGATACGCAGTTTGTTACATATAAGATGTAACTAATGACAGATATTCAAATCTTGAACCCCCCCCCCCTCACACACACACAGAGGAGTTCTTATACGTTGTTCATACGTTTACAAGAGCTAAAACATCTCGATCGTAGTGTATTTGAATGTCGAAATTCAAACGCTGGAAAACTTCGCAATTTAAGGTCGCGTTGTTCTACCATAAACTTATTCTTCAATTGATGAACCTTTTTATTCAAAGTCTCGAAAATATCACGAGTCGCTATGTTTAGATGAAAATTGCGTCATCACGACTTGATATGACGTCACGAGATAAACCAAATCAGAGGAAATCAATATGGCTGATTTTAAAATTGCTCGAGACTAACTTTAAATTTTTCGAGACTCATTTCGATCGGGTCGTATCAACTGAAGTCTGGTAAATGCATATTTTGATGGAAATTCTGACACTGCTTACAAATATTGTCGAAGTACATAGCTTGAACGTTTATTGGGGGTGGGGGGTGGTTGTATATTCATATATTCAGCAGTGCCCAACTGACTTCTTTAAAAAGCGTATTCGGTCTCAACTGAATATATGAATGAACACCCCCCCCCCTCCAATTACCTTTTTAGCTACGTCTGTGAGCACATCACAAGATACCGATTCCATCCTTGCTGTACAATTTATTAATAAATATTCTATCGATATTTTTTGGTTACAAGAGTTTTCGAAGTGTCAGAGATACTTTTAGAGATACTTTTAGATACTTGTCAGAGATACTCGAAGTGTCAGAGATACTTTGATTGTGCATTACCTATGGTGACTATATTTTGTTTGGTCTTTTCCGCATCTTTCGGTCACGTGTTCATGGCGTGAGAATATCTGTTCGTTTTTAAAACCCTTCCAATATTGTTAGATTAAGTACAACGTAAGAAGCTAACTCTAAGTTCTATCAACTACATCCTACAGATCCAATTCGATTTTGATAACTTTTTGAACTTTTTGATAACTTTATATTGGATACGCTAGTCAAACGATATGCACTTCATTAGCATAACATTTTCATATCGGCGTTCGTTTTTCTTAGATCGGGACGAGGTAACAGTGGACGTGACGAGGATGGACGATAGTTCTGACGAAATCGGTATGACTGCAATTCACTCATATTTCTATTTGTCTTTCTTTTGTTTTAAGAATAGTTAACTTCAATGTATATGAATTGGTTGCTCAAATGTATTGCTGGATTCATGAAAACTGTAGCGGAAGATTGATGATTAAGGGGGGGGTGGGGCTACATTCATTTATTCTTGTTCTATTGTTTTTGTTTCTATTGAAATCAATTGTGATTACGGACTATTTAATACGAATATAAGAATACGTCTCCCTCCCAGGACGTACCAGATATGCACGATAGATTCATTAGCTTTAAGCGAAAATTGAACGTATAGACCACCAGATGATGCTACGAAAGATTATTTATTTTCTTGTGGCAAATAAATGGAGCTCGTTGAATTCCAGCTTCGCGTCATTTCAATTCGTCCGCGATTTGTATGTTCACAAGAATTTGAAACGAACGTTATGTTGCTGAGGACGTTTGCCAAAAAGTGGAATCTTCAATGTAAAACAGTCCCAGTTTTCTCGCACAACCTCCAAACATTGTTGATTAATATTGCTATTCTTGCATATCAAGTGTGAAATGTATAAGTTCTATAATGTAGACAGGAACTTTAAGTTTTCTCTGTCGATTCGAGATATTTATGTGTAAATTTCAACTTGTGAAACGTTACTGTTCTTGCTTGTTGTTTATTATTCTTTTGTTCAGTATCACGTGATCTGACCTTGGTGGTGTGTGTCTGGGAAGCTCCGGCTGTGGAACTCTATTCCAGTCCTTCGTGTCACATGGCAGTGTTCGACATCAATCGCTGGTACCACTCACAGATGCCCCCAAGTGTGAGGTACGGGTATAAATATGATAGAGACATAGATTAAGATACCATAGTTATGTCTATATGTTTATAGATGTAGATCGTCCAGGTTAGTAGAGTCCTGAGAAGGACTGCTGGTGTTGATGTTGAACCACCTTTTTAGACCCACCGAGCTTATGATGGTATTTACCATTGCCAATATATGCTTTTTAAGTTTCTTACCACAACCAAGTCTTGTGTTGTATTATGATTTTTAGATTATATTAAAAAGCTTCTATATTTACCTACTTGCATGAAGTCGTGGTTTGACGTACGAAAAACATGTTATACGAGTTCCTGATGCTCATTTGACAGTAGGGGTGCAGATTTTCTGAGAGGGGTGTATCGTTATCCTAGCCCAAGTTGCATGGGCGTCGGCTATTGCGGATTTTTCGGCCTTAGAGATGAATGAACCTTGCGAAATGAAAGTGTTACCACCTTTTCAAAAATATTTTTTTTACGGAATGCGCATTTAGTAATTTATTTAAATTTTGATGTTTCAATTAAAACGCACATGGTAATACTCAATTGGAAATGGTGGTGGTGTTAAAATATTTCATTTTCTTTGAAGTGAGAAACTCTATCTTTACTTAGTCTTATTGTACAATTTCATAGCCGCTAATACTGTCGTACTAATCGTCTACAATACGTAATACCATTTTAGAATTTTTCTTGCGAGGGGCTAGAAAAGTTTTTTGGGGTTTGCACTTTCCTGCACTCCCCATCAGAAAATCCGCCCTTCGTGGCGCATTAATTTTAGTTTCTACTATGTTTTTATCATGTATAGGGATGCGATGTACGGCAGCAAGGATCCCACGTGTCCTTTCTTATCCGTTTATTCACTCGCTGATGTATTGGATACTGCAACACCGGATGCTCTTGTTGTAAGTGTATGGTTATATGTCCATATTTATCCATATGCATCCATCAGTGCTTTGATTTGTTGCTGCGTCTTATGTTGATTTTACTCTAGCAGTGTTTCACTTCACAGACTGAAAATAAACCATGAATTTTTTATATTACACTTGAATACCTACGTATTTTTCATTTGCTTTGTTTTACTCGCTGTTCGATGGGATGATGTTGAGATCGATGATAAAATCCCAAAAATTTTTGCTCGCTTTGCTCTAATTAAAATTTTATCTTAATTGTTAAAGGTAGATAACATTGCATGTTAGTAGATGTAGATCGTCCAGGTTAGTAAAGTCCTGAGAAAGATTTTTGGTGTCGATGTTGACTGACGTTTTGACAACCTTAGCGGTAGTCATCTTCAGAGTCAAGTGAGTCGAAACGTCAGTCAACATCAACAAAAACAGTGCTTCTCAGGACTCCACTAACCTGGACGATCTACATCTACAAACATGTAACGATACTCTCGGGTTCAAACCATTTACCTTGGTAGATAACATTGGTAAATAAAAATTGTCCTCTAAGTAGCAACTTCTTTTTCTTTGCAAGGATGTGTCTGTTCGGCCGAATGAAATAACAAGATTTTCAACGACTTACGGAGCTCTACCTGAACAATTCTTTTGGGCGTCTTCATTGACATTTGGTAAGTTTTTATTTTAATGAGGTACGACAATGCTATGTCGTTCTACTTGGACAATTTCATTGGTCAAAAACCTTTTATCAGTTGTAATTTTTTGTTTCAATTGCACTCTACCTATTATATTAGACCAAAAGCCTTCTCATTATTTGAACTTGTGATTTCATTTAAAGTCTGTTTTTCAAAGACATAGTTCGTCACAATTATATAGATGCAATTCATTTGTCGCAATTCGTTGTAGCTGAGATCATATTGTTAAAATATTGTTGTATTTTGTCGGCGATATCGCTTTAAAAAAATCCAACTGACGAAAGACTGCTAAAAGATGATTTCAATTTTCATACATCAGATTGTTCATGTGGAATAAATAAAACAAATAGCGACAGCTGGGGGCTTTTCATACATCAGATTGTTCATGTGGTTTAAATAAAACAAATAGCGACAGCTGGGGGCCTTTCATACATCAGATTGTTCATTTGGAATAAAGAAAACAAATAGCGACAGCTGGGGGCCTTTCATACATCAGATTGTTCATGTGGTTTAAATAAAACAAATAGCGACAGCTGGGGGCTTTTCATACATCAGATTGTTCATGTGGAATAAATAAAACAAATAGTGACAACTGGGGGCTTTTCATAAATTAGATTGTTTGTGTGGAATAAATAAAACAAATAGCTACAGCTTGGGGCTTTTCAAGCATCTAAGTCTAGTACCTTTTTTTTAAGGGAGAAGACCCTAAAATATTTTGCAACCGACGTTTGTACGTAGTTTATTATTTTGCGTTGCTTTTCACGAGTTTCAATTTGAACGACAAATACACAAGAAAGAAATTGTAGTTCATTTTAAACCTTTTATGCGAGTTCAGCATGTTTGAAATTAAATATTTGAGTATGCATGTGTGTATATATGTTTGTTATGTAATATTTTAACTGTGTCGTTATATTTGCATCAGCTGCAACTCCTTTGACGCAATGTGAAAATATTATGGAGGATGAGTGAATTTGAAAACTCTATAAAATAACAAAAAACGCTAACGCTGATTGCTCTATAACTGTGCGTGCATTAGCCTGTGGAAAACAATCAAATCGATCGATCAATCAATCAATCCATCAATCAATCAATCAATCAATCAATCAATCATACAATCAATCAATCAATGAGAATTTGCAAATCAATCATGAATTTATTTTAAAAGAAAAGTTGAAACGTGTGTGTTAAGTTTGTTTCGCATTATTGTTATTTTTTAAAAGAAATAAAAGATTTTTTCGTGTTTCCACAGGCTTATGCAAACCTCAGAGACATTTGTAAGGACTCTCGAGCTCTTGAGCATGTGCACAACCTTCGGTCTTGGGCTTGCACTGATCTGCTCTTGAGTTCTCCCAAAGGTCTCCTCGGTTTGCATAAGCCTGTGCAAACACAGTAAACATCTTGTAGAAGCTTGATTATTCACTATTGTATAACGGTAATAAAAGCTTGCTTGAAAATATCCCCGGATGTAGTGAATTACGACGAAAGATGCATGTCACGTGAATTATGAAAACGATATATTCGATATTTAATTTTAACTGTTTTTCAATTTTATCATACGAAAATTTGTTTTTCCTAATGCTAATTTTGCAATGTGATGTCATAACGATGTCGTTTGCATATTGAAGAAAAGTTACATATCTCCAAAAAGAAAAAAATATTAAAACTCTAGTAAAGAAGCTATTAAGCCATTTTAAATTGCCTTTACAATGCAATCAAAAAACACTATGGTAAGATTTGGTATCATAAATACTTCAATTGAACGCAATGTTCAAAAGATGAGTAATGTTGAGTTAAACTGGAAATTAAACAATCAAGTTGTATGATCTTATTTACCAATTATCCAGCACCACTTATCCAGCACCACTTATCCAGCACCATTTATCCAGCACCATTTATCCAGCACCATTTATCCAGCACCATTTATCCAGCACCATTTATCCAGCACCATTTATCCAGCACCATTTATCCAGCACCACTTATCCAGCACCATTTATCCAGCACCACTTATCCAGCACCAAAACATTGACAAGTTGCGTTTTTCGTTGTTTGTTGATCCTTTGTTAATCCACGATTTAGATGTCGCGTGCTTGATGGAGACGGGCGTAGTCAGTGCTTGCTTTTATGGAGCGCAGTTACAAGTAAGGCAGACTTTAGTTCTACATGTAACAGTTGTTGAAAATTTTCATTTTCATCTGGTCACCATTTTTATTTTGCCCTGATGTGCCGAATTTTTTCTGCTTGCTTATACACTAAATTTCCAAATATAATGAATACACTAATACCGGTGTCACAGTGATTTAAGTATCTCCGTGTTTTGGGTTGTCACAGTGATTTAAGTATCTCCGTGTTTTGGGTATCCCCGTACTTAAATCACTAGTGTTCTGGGCATCCCCAGGAAATATGGCTTCCGTGTTTTAAGTATCCCTACCTGACCACCCAATGTTCACAAATCACTAGTGATAAAGGTCTCCCTATATTCTTGTTCCATTACTACGCTCATTTGAGGGGTTTCCCTTCAATGGATTTCCATTGACTTACCTGGAACAGCAATAATGTTGTATTTTTAGAGGCGTAAAATAGTCTGAGTAATACTGACTTATATTATAAGTAAAGATATTATTACAAAATTTGAACGATTTCGCAAAAGTTAGTTATATTTATCCTTCTAAATGCTAATTTCAGTTAACCATTATAAATAATCAAGTTCTAATATTTATCCTGTGGATTGGCTACCAATTTTTATTATAAGCTATGTTTGGATGAATTAACACAAAAAGTGTTAAAATTTAACACAGTTAAATTACAATTCTATTGAATAATATACGCGTTTAAATTACATCGCTATACTGCCCATACATAATCGAAGTGTGGAAATCGCCACGACAAAATCATATTTCAATGAAAGTTTATTTGAAGCAATTCATGTGTAATTTAAAAAAAGATGGCATATGAGTACGACAAAAAGTTTACCAAGTAAAAGCTTCTCGTCAAATTTCATTTTGATAGTTCTATTACACATTTCCGCTTGAAAAATATCGATTTTCGGTTAAAGCTGCTGCGCAAGCTCTAATATTCTCGGGGTTTTAGGTATTCCCACTGGGGATGCCCAGAAAACTATTGATTTAAGCACCGGGATGGTGAGAAAGTGGTGGGAGTTAACACAAATTTCAGTCTATATTGACACTGTATGTGTAAATACTAAGTTGTAGATACACACCTTTCACGTAAATTTACACCAAACAAGAAAATTATACCATTCACACCAAACTAGTGAAATATACGTTTTACACCTAACCACGGTTTAACTCACACTTTGGTACGTTTTACACCCAACCAGGGTTGAACTCACACTTTGGTACGTTTTACACCCAACCAGGGTTGAACTCACACTTTGGCACGTTTTACACCTATCCAGGGTTGAACTCACACTTTGGTACGTTTTATACCTATCCAGGGTTGAACTCACACTTTGGTACGTTTTACACCTAACCAGGGTTTAACTCACACTTTGGTACGTTTTACAACTATCCAGGGTTGAACTCACACTTTGGTACGTTTTACACCTATCCAGGGTTGAACTCACACTTTGGTACGTTTTACACCCAACCAGGGTTGAACTCACACTTTGGTACGTTTTACACCTAACCAGGGTTGAACTCACACTTTGGTGCGTTTTACACCCAACCAGGGTTGAACTCACACTTTGGTACGTTTTACACCTAACCAGGGTTGAACTCACACTTTGGTACGTTTTACACCTAACCAGGGTTGAACTCACACTTTGGTACGTTTTACACCTAACCAGGGTTGAACTCACACTTTGGCACGTTTTACACCTAACCAGGGTTGAACTCACACTTTGGTACGTTTTACACCTAACCAGGGTTGAACTCACACTTTGGTACGTTTTACACCCAACCAGGGTTGAACTCACACTTTGGTACATTTTACACCTAACCAGGGTTGAACTCACACTTTGGTACGTTTTACAACTATCCAGGGTTGAACTCACACTTTGGTACGTTTTACACCTATCCAGGGTTGAACTCACACTTTGGTACGTTTTACACCTATCCAGGGTTGAACTCACACTTTGGCACGTTTTACAACTATCCAGAGTTGAACTCACACTTTGGTACGTTTTACACCTAACCAGGGTTGAACTCACACTTTGGCACGTTTTACACCTAACCAGGGTTGAACTCACACTTTGGTACGTTTTACATCTATCCAGGGTTGAACTCACACTTTGGTACGTTTTACACCTATCCAGGGTTGAACTCACACTTTGGTACGTTTTACACCTATCCAGGGTTGAACTCACACTTTGGCACGTTTTACACCTATCCAGTGTTGAACTCACACTTTGGCACGTTTTACACCTATCCAGGGTTGAACTCACACTTTGGTACGTTTTACACCTAACCACGGTTGAACTCACACTTTGGTACGTTTTACACCTATCCAGGGTTGAACTCACACTTTGGTACGTTTTACACCTATCCAGGGTTGAACTCACACTTTGGCACGTTTTACAACTATCCAGAGTTGAACTCACACTTTAGTACGTTTTACACCTAACCAGGGTTGAACTCACACTTTGGTACGTTTTACACCTAACCAGGATTGAACTCACACTCTGGTACGTTTTACACCTAACCAGGGTTGAACTCACACTTTGGTGCGTTTTACACCTAACCAGGGTTGAACTCACACTTTGGCACGTTTTACACCTAACCAGGGTTGAACTCACACTTTGGTACGTTTTACACCTAACCAGGGTTGAACTCACACTTTGGTACGTTTTACACCTATCCAGGGTTGAACTCACACTTTGGCACGTTTTACAACTATCCAGAGTTGAACTCACACTTTAGCACGTTTTACACCTAACCAGGGTTGAACTCACACTTTGGTACGTTTTACACCTAACCAGGATTGAACTCACACTCTGGTACGTTTTACACCTAACCAGGGTTGAACTCACACTTTGGAACGTTTTACACCTAACCAGGGTTGAACTCACACTTTGGTACGTTTTACACCTAACCAGGGTTGAACTCACACTTTGGTACGTTTTACACCTAACCAGGGTTGAACTCACACTTTGGTACATTTTACACCTAACCAGGGTTGAACTCACACTTTGGTGCGTTTTACACCTAACCAAGGTTGAACTCACACTTTGGTACGTTTTACACCTAACCAAGGTTGAACTCACACTTTGGTACGTTTTACACCTAACCAAGGTTGAACTCACACTTTGGTACATTTTACACCTAACCAGGGCTGGACTCACACTTTGGTACGTTTTACACCTAACCAGGGTTGAACTCACACTTTGGTACGTTTTACACCTAACCAGGGTTGAACTCACACTTTGGTACGTTTTACACCTAACCAGGTTTGAACTCACACTTTGGTACGTTTTACACCTATCCAGGGTTGAACTCACACTTTGGTACGTTTTACACCTATCCAGGTTTGAACTCACACTTTGGTACGTTTTACACCTAACCAAGGTTGAACTCACACTTTGGTACGTTTTACACCTAACCAGGGTTGAACTCACACTTTTGTACATTTTACACCTAACCAGGGTTGAACTCACACTTTGGTGCGTTTTACACCTAACCAAGGTTGAACTCACACTTTGGTACGTTTTACACCTAACCAAGGTTGAACTCACACTTTGGTACGTTTTACACCTAACCAGGGTTGAACTCACACTTTGGTACATTTTACACCTAACCAGGGTTGAACTCACACTTTGGTACGTTTTACACCTAACCACTGTTGAACTCACACTTTGGTACGTTTTACACCTAACCAAGGTTGAACTCACACTTTGGTACGTTTTACACCTAACCAGGGTTGAACTCACACTTTGGTACATTTTACACCTAACCAGGGTTGAACTCACACTTTGGTACGTTTTACACCTAACCAGGTTTGAACTCACACTTTGGTACGTTTTACACCTAACCAGGGTTGAACTCACACTTTGGTACGTTTTACACCTAACCAGGGTTGAACTCACACTTTGGTACGTTTTACACCTAACCAGGGTTGAACTCACACTTTGATACGTGTAAATTGTTTGTTTACACGAAAGTTGTTTGTTTGCGCTTATACGGTGTATGCTGTAAACTTTGAAATTTAGAATAATAAACTGTAAAACAAGGAATGAATTAAGAAATGTTTCAACATAAAAGCAAAAACTTTGTTCAAAGATTGATCGAAAAAATTTATGCAATGTGAAATTCGATTTGAAATTTGTTTTTACTCTGGTTGTTGTCCAGTGTTTTTCATTTTTCATATTTTATCGTCATTCAGCTTGTTGTTGTTAATCGCAACCATTGTCGTTTCAAAGTTTGATTGCTTTTCAACAAGTAGTAGTCTCCTCCCTTCAAATCTATCAAACATTAGTAGTATAATACTATTATTATATTGCAAATGCTTTAATTTGATTGGCTACTGTACTCGCTATTTAATTTTGGATAGATAGCGAGTAGCCAAATGGCTGTTGACCCTGCCGTGTTGTGTTGTACTCAGGTTTCTGACCATAAAAGGCAATATAGTATTTGTAATTACTTCAAAAGGTAATTCTAGAGAAAAACCCCAAAGTTACCATTAAGTACAATGTATTTAATGGTAAATACGATATTTAAAGGTAAAATTAACAAAATTCAATTAAAATAGCCAAATCATGCAATGAGCAAGAGTCGTTTTTTTTTTTAATATAGACAATGTCAAACTTAACAATTACATAAAACAACAAATGAGGAAGAATTCTAGAAACCCTTTTCTCTGAACCTTAGCATGATTTTAGTAAAACCACCAGATTACTCGCTCTCGATTTCCATAATGCGATAGTTGATTTGGTGGACTTCACTCTCATCAACTATCAACTCATAGAAGACTCGACATTGTTGTCTAGTTGTTATTTCTAACCTTTAGCCATTTGGTCAATCTTGTTTTCTTTCTTCATTTCGAAGGTTTTGAATGATCTAAAGAGAGAAGGGATCAACGCTTTGAACGATGCCTACGAATATTTCCATAGATGTTGGACAGCCAGTTTGATGCCGAAGAACTTCGACTTCTCTCGTGCTCAGGAAAAGACGGTGAGTACAGCTTACCGCGTCTTGTTTGGCTAAAGGAATTTAAATACGAATCAATGGTCCACTCTTACGGATAAAACTGCAAAAATACCTCACTTTTATGTTGATTTGGATTTTTTTCTGAAAATAAACGAAGAAATAAAATGAAGAAATATTATCCTAAAGAAGACAATCTTTGTATTGCTTTGATTTGACACTTCATTAACGCGCTGTTAGTCTCAATCATGTCGAAATAACTCATATACTGTCAAATACCATGTCTTGAACAACCGTGAAGATTGACATTTGTCTCATCTCTTCAGTTTCAAGTTGAAGGCCTGTTGTCCGTCGCTTTGGAGCACAATCTGACCTCGTTTATTATATCTTGTATTCAAGAACTTGGCGAAGATAGTAAGTGAAAACTTATTTCAGATAAAAAATTCAGCATGTTCATAATCAATGTTACTCTCTGACGATTTATTGCGAGAATCGACCACTTAGACAAAATACACGAAGAATTTGTAAATGCGTGTTTCAGTTTCGTTGTATTATAGTTTTGCGTTGATATAATTTCTCACCACCACACCCCTCACCGCCTCGACCCCACACCACATCATCCCACCCCCGCGGTTTCTTGCAAAACATGGTTTCATATTGTATGTATTCCACCATAACTTAATTTTATTTTAATTACAGTGGAAAATTTACGAATCATGATAAGCTTTCCTCACCTCACACATATCTTTACAGATATCACGTACGCTGGATGCAATTTACGTGTCATCTTGGAGTGGGCCTGGGATCAAGTGATCCAAATGAAGCATCACCTGGATCAGTTGTGTACGTAAGAAGGGACAGATCCGCGATGATTTTGTAAGGGGGGGCTACTCTATCTTTTATAAGGAATCGTTTGGTCAGTCTACTTTGGATCAGATTTTGGTTGCTCCTTTGTGGGTGTCGTTATGTCATTCACATGTCAGACTTTGTGGGTTCAACTTGAGACCGCAGAAAATGTGTAGTTCGACAGTTGTTTTTTGCTTAATTGGTTGGTATATTAATATTTCGTTGCGAATTTTGCACCCCGCCACTCGCGGCACTTCATCTCTAAATCCACCCCTGTGCGTAAGACGATGAGGGGTTCCATTAAAGACAAAACGCGGGAAATTTCGCAGTGTTTAATGTCATTTTACGTGATAAAAAACATATTCCAAAAACGTCTTCTTGTAAACTGAAGATTCAAGTTATATTAACAAGAGAGAGAATTTATGAGCAAAATTGTGAACTTATTTCAAAGTCATTATCAAGCCAAGCGATTATATGCAAACAAGCATGATCCTTAAATAGTTGTCACAGGGAAATGAAGTGAGCAAAGAAAAGAAAGTTGAAATTTTACTAATACAAGTAGATGAAGAGATTAAGGAAAATGACCTGTTCTTTAGAAGCTTTAAAACCGGAGTTCAGTGGACGCTTCTTGAAACGTATATAAAACGCCTCAAAAGCAAGAAATTAGGATTTTTATAATGAAGACTGTGTTAAGTTTTATTTTGGAATATGATCACAAGTAGAAAAGTGATGTGGCGAATTTAGTTCATCATGCTTGCGTTATACAACTGATATAAGTTGAAAAATGTATGTGTTGTGTTGTGCTGTGTATCATGGCCTTTACTAAATGATCACATAAGTTGAATGTTTACAAGATGATGATATTCGGAGTACGTTTGCTTTCATATCTCTTCGGCTCAAGAAGTTTTTTACCTGATAATTGATAATTCAAGCAACCTTACTCAAACGAATTCGCATCTTTTATTTACGAATTTACGGAAAGCGACGCTCATTGTTCTAGTTAAAAAAGCAACAACTGTAAAAGGTCTTTTTTCCAGGTGTACCTTTGTTTGATGGTACGGGTATATTTGTGGATAATCAACTTGTCGCCATCTTGGATCATTACAGTGTACAGCTGAATAATCTCGTTGATATCTTTGAAACTTTGTCTTCTGCCGCGCTAACAACGGAACAAGGTTTGAGAAACCATTACATAGCCGAGCCCAGGTCATAGACCCGTTCTTCTCATATGTGTTTGTGCAATATTGAAAGAAAATATGCAATATTGAGCTGTCGCATAAATTCTACTTCTTAATTAACTTTGTAATTGCTATTCGCAAACATCTTATGTGACAGGCTATCGCGAAATGTTTTATTTACTGCTTGGTTGTGTATCTTTCGTAAATTTTGCTTGTAGTTTTATCTACTATAAGGGATGAAAATTTTGTAAGTGATTGTATCAGAACAGAGTGGCAAGCCGTTCGTGTGAGCTTGAATAAAGTACTATATAATTTATGCGACGACTCAAACGTTTGTGACGTATGTGAGGGTAATAATGCAAAGACCCATGGGACTACATAACCGAGCATATGCTGCGAATGATTTATAAACTTAACTTTTTGAGACGAAGTCGGCACGAATGTAAGCCGACAAATTTCAAGACAAAAATAGATAACATCAATAAGTGCTTTAACATCAAACGAGATCGATGTGATAAAATAGTATCAAACCAATGCTTTCTCTCTTCTACTTTTCAATTATCCTTTCAAATATGTTATACCTGTGTTTGTGTTAACAGTTTATTGAATATTTTTCCGCAGGTGTAAAGGAACTTGAGTCACAGCATACTGTGTGCTTTCTATTAAACCAGGTAGTCAAAATTCGTAAATACTGTAATTAAAACTCTGAAATTAAGAAAGTGAAAGTACGTTTACATTGTGGTTGATTCAGAATTTAGAGTAGGCCAAAATCTTAGCCGACCACATAAGCCTTGAGTCCCTTGACCGCCTTGTTTGTTACAGTTTTTTTGGCTTGTCAACAGTTAAGTTATAAGATTCCATCTCTATTCTTGACTTTTGCAGTATCTTCGGGTCGTGTTGTTCTTTGTAAAACAAAGACTTTTACCTGAGCTGTTTGGTGAGTATTTATGTAACTGAAATTTTTCCAATATATGATTCCCTGGTTTAAATTGACTATTTTAACGGAATTTTCATAAAGTGCTTATAATTCCACTTAAGAACTGCGTTTTCGAATATCAAACAATTATTAGATGGGGTTGAGCATGATATCAAAAATAATTTAGACCGAGATCAATGTTAGCTATCTGTCTAAGCGAAGCTGAAGCAGATGACATTGACCAAGGTCTGAATTATTCTTGATATCATGCGAAAGCCGAGTTCAATAATTGTTTGATTATTCACTTTAACGAACTGAAATATTATAGAAATATATCAATATAAAACATTTCTCAAGCCCTTCGCAAATTTGTTTTTTCAGACGGTTTATTCAAGTTCTTTTGTTTTAGATATGTTGTAAATATTCTCAAAGCCAGCTTCGCCGCTTTTTTTTGTTTTCTGCATCCTTTTTGTTTGAATGCTATTGTCGTTTTTAGAAACTGTGGCTAACATCGATATTATATGTGATTTTTTTCAAAAAGTATCGTAGTAATTTTTATAATAAGTGTATATTATAATTGGAATTCTTGTGAATTTTACTGTAGACAATAACGAAGAAGGAGAATTAAGGTTAGTTAAGTTAGTTTGTCGATGCTGTGAATAATTCATAGCATTCAAATCAAGAATAATAATTTTTCATTGGTTAATATTGATGGTTCAACATACTTGTACATGAGGATCATCAGCGTCAGGGCAGTCATAAGAAAGGACTGTCAATATTATACACAAACAATCTTTCTCAGGACTGCAACATAACATGGACGATTCTCATCTTCAAACATGTACGATTCTCATCTACAAACATGTACGATACACTTTCAAGCTCAAACTATTTATGGTTTTGATAACTTTCAACTTTCATTCGTAAACCTTTACCTCATTATTATTAGCTTATACTCCATAGAGTTTTCTCGCGCATCAATCGTCGTTTATAACCACATAATAAAGTTTTACTTTCATTTACGTCATACATTTTCTGATTTTTATAATGTTTATTTAGTTCCCAGTACTATCCGGGCGATGCTCTTTTGCGGGAGTACGCCACCCGAAGAAAGGAGTTGAAACAGTGTGATAGGTAGGCTGGATTGCCTATTTTCACCGAAGACAATTTTAATATTTCTGTCGAACTATTGCCTAAATATTTTTTGTTCGTTGTCTTCTCGTTCATGGCTTATATCTCTGTACGTCAGTTTACTACAGGATAAAATATGATTCAAATGATATTTACTTATTGACGTGTGTTGCTGAAAGAATTTCTGTCCTAAAATTCATAAAGTCTTTTTTTTTATTTAGTGATTCTTTAGGAAGTCTGATGATTGACCGCATTTTATCGACAGTATGCGAGAATATGGACGAAAGTCTGTGGACATCTGGAAACCGCTGGCCGGATTTGTACCCTTCGCCAAACTTGCATGTAGGTTTTCAGCAGTGAACTGTAACATTAACTGGAACGCTATCTCCAATATTGGGGCTACAGACCATTTTTAAGCCAGCCAACCTTTTATCTGCGTTTTTAGGTATATTACATAATCTCGTGAGATATAATTTATCATGGCCTTTTGTGCTACTGTATTTTATGTATATCGTTGTTAATTTTATAAAATGATACTATGGAAATTCAGAAAAAGAAGCATCAGTATATCAGTATTGGCTTCAAAGATGACGGTTCTGTTAGCGTTCCAGTTAATATTACAGTTCACTGGTTTTCAGTCGATTGCAGGCAATGTAACAGCTAATTCGCATATCTGGCTTGTTCCGCTTTGTGTCATGATTTTGAATATTTTACAATGTAGTACAAGGTATAGATCGTTTCTCCGAGGGAGTTTTTTTTAATCATTTCTCTGGTGTCATTTCCCTCTCGTATCTCAGCGGTTGTAAACAAATCTAAGTTGTCCAAGTTAAAAGTTTACAATTTGACTTCGAATTTGATGTGTTTTCTCGCGAATTAGGAACACACATCAAATTTGAAGTCGAATTGTAAACTGATTGAAGTGGATTTATCTGCGAATTAAATTGATGTGGTGGTCTGTAAGGATCTTTCAGCTTTAATTTAATGCAAAGGAATGGTCTGGCTTCCTCGTTACAAATTTTATTGCTTTCCAAAAGCAATAAAATACATCAGTGGCGGGCGGATCAATGCTCATTTGCCTGGAGAGAAGCAGATTTTCCAAGGAGATGCATCCCTGTCCTAGCTAAAGTTGCCAAGCCTTGGGCTATTGTAGATTTTTAGGCACACAAATCAGTGAACTTTGCGTAATGAAAATGTTTATGGGAGGGGACGCTAAAGATTTTTTGTGGGATGTGCATCCCCTACACCACTCAGAATATTCACCCCCGAAATAAACGTCCACATTTGTCACTTATGTTTGCGAGAAGATTTTATGTTGGTAGGGGGGAAATAGCTTTCAAATTATATTCATGCAATTTTATGCTTTGAACTTAATTCTACAATTTATCTTACTATTTATTTACTTGATTTCTGTATCTTGTAGGCTTTGTGTAGTTTGATTCTGCAGGAGAAAATTAATCCAACTTCAAAGATTTGTATTGTATCCTTTTTTGTTCTTTGTGAGTGGACGGGGCTGTTGCATGAAAAGCGTACGCCATTTTTAACGTTTTCTTTCAAAAAAATATTTTAAAAACATATGAACGTCAAACAATTCTTGATTCACGACGAAGATATATTATGCTTTGCTCGATCTATGCTCGTTAAATCCGCAATTTCGAACGAAAAAGGTTTGTGACGTGTTATTGACTGAACCTTACTGGATTTGCTTTAAAGCATTGATTAACAATGTGTAAGATTTTGTCAAAATCAGGGGCGAAACTGGAACGTTAATTTGGAGGGTGTATATTCATATATTCAGTTGTGCTCTGCTGCCTTCTTTTAAAAAGAAATCAATAGAGTATAACTGATTTTATGAATATACACCCTCCCCTCCCCTATTAGCGGTCTGGTTTCGCCTCTGATCAAAACTAATTAATGTCATTGACTCTTCATTCATAGTTATTAAGTGCCAAGTGCGTCAATATTTCGACTCGCACGAAATATTATCAGGCAATTTGAAACTTTGTCGTATTAAGAAAAAATTACTACAATTATTGAAAACTTGATGAAATTTATTCTATCAATCTTGATGATATTTTTAACAGCAAACTTCATAAAATTTTTACTGGAGCTTCGTCGTGTAAGCAAAACGTTCTGTCTTCTTCTGTTCTTTTTTTTTGCCCAAAACAACAGGGCTTTCGAAATTAGACAATATTTTGCATGTTGCATATATTTATTTGAAGAGTTGAATCGATTTTGACTTGCATCAGATGATTTTGCATGTTTCGCCGTGCACCCGAGAATTACCGAGTACGTTCTGCTGTTATGCACTGTATATACAACAATCAATGATCTGATCGAAGCGACTACTATCATCTCAGCCCTAGATCTTATTCTTTTTTTCAATAATCCCCATTAATTATGGCGATTTTTGTTCATACGACCAAGTTTTAATTTGCCTATAATGATAAATCGTGTGATTTGAAATATTGACGCATTTGGCACCTCATAATAAGTACTTCTCATCATTTTAAAAATATTTTATTTTGTAATTAGTTTTATGTTAGTATATCATATTTTATTAGAGTATATATCAAATATCGATAACGTTAGTGACGAAAATATATGTTATATTACAATTAAGACATAGAAAACATTTCACGTTATATAAACACGTGGAAATGTTTGGCAAGAAATGAGAAATTCTGTGGGATCTCGAATTCTCTCAAACTTTCACAAGTTTTTCCATAATTCTCATGGAACAAGTAAATATGTTTTCTGTTTCCTTCATGAAATAGTCTTTTAGGAGCAACAATAAAAAGATCATGTTGTTTTTATTTTTGTTTTTAACTTTCCTTCGCAATGAACGAGCATTCAACCAATCTTGCGCACATGTTTTTTTCAAAAACTGTTTTATTATATGCAATATTATTTGTGTTATTATTGTTAGTTTACGTGCTTACCGTGTTGTTCATTAAGGTTGCGGATAAATTTGCTGCTGCCTTTGGACTTCAACCGGTTCTAGTCAAGCTTTTTCATGGATTTTGGTGCTTGGATCACAAAGACTTTGATGTATGTAGAAAATTTAGCTATATCTGCTTTCACGAAATCATCTTCATTGAAAATAATTTGTCATTTACATATAACGTATAAAACAACACGTTCATTACATAATTTTCAATTCATTCCGTTAAACAATTAATGGAGAACGTGTATTGTTGCGTAAATTTGTGTTTCGTTTTTGACTTCATTTTGTCGCTGTGTTTTAAACATATGGGAGCTTCTTGCGCAATCAATGTGTACAAATATTCACAGCTCAGAACACTTGTCTTGTCCAAAATTTGAAGTAGTAAAATTCTTGCACGAAACAGAGAACTTTTCAGGGCTCCAATATTTATCTTCACTAACTATAATAGAAGGTTCACCTTCATCGATCATCTGTTCATCGATCTAGACAATACGAACCTGTCTGAAGTGGTAACTATAAAATACGCCCTATGATTGGTCGATATTGAAGTACCATACGAAACACGCCTTATGATTGGTCGATATTGGTGGACCATATGATATACATCATATAAAAATTTTTCTTGGAACGTTTCACACGCGAGTGTCAGGAATGACACGTATAATGAAACATGATTTACATACTTAACATTTTACCACATGTGAGATTACATTGCCGTGAATTTCGTTGTGCTATTTTGGCAACTATTGCTAAACAGTGGCGTAGCTAGACAAAAACAACTGGTCGTGCTATAGCGAGAACAAACATGAAGTTCCTGTACAGTTGGTGGCAACATAAGTTGTCTGTACATGTTTGTAAATGTAGATCGTCCAGGTTGGTATAGTCCTGAGAAGGACTGTTTTTGTTGTTGTTGACTGACGTTTCGACAACCTTAGCGGTAGTCATCTTCAGAGTCAAATATTATTATATATTTACGGTGAAAATATCTTTCTTTTCTATTTTTAGAATGCGTTGAAAGACCTTATCGCATCTGCCGATCAACTA
Source organism: Xenia sp. Carnegie-2017 (assembly GCF_021976095.1). Lineage (NCBI taxonomy): Eukaryota > Metazoa > Cnidaria > Anthozoa > Malacalcyonacea > Xeniidae > Xenia > Xenia sp. Carnegie-2017. Next base: position 5,895,164 of record NW_025813484.1, on the reverse strand, counting down.
AACTTGGCCCCTTGGCAAAACTCTCACATCGTTCGTTTGTTTTTGGAGCAAGGTAAACGATTGTCTCTTGGTTGCTTAGTGTTGAACATCCATGCAAAGTTTTAGGTCTTTTTCGTGAAATGTTTTGTGTTTGTTTCTTGATTCATGCATGCGATCGAACTATTGAACTTTAAACATTTCTCATGGCAATCATCGCCGCATGTAAGTAGCAATTTGCTTTCCTTTCCGTTGACTCCCATATGACAGTTAAGTCTGTAGAGGTCGACCTATAGCTCTGCAACTCTCTAACGAGTTTCGGATACTTCGAGAAGCGTAAAACTCTTTATTAGGAACTGTTCGACTTAATGAAATACAAATAAATTCTAGAAAATACCAAAAAAGACTAAATTAATCTAACTAATTACCGAATTTCGCGTTACTAGCCAGAGAAGTTCTCTTTGATCTTGTGCATACGAGAGTTAGGTGGCCAATGTCCGTTCTCTCTCCATCTGACATCACATGAGCTCAATAAACTATGATTGTCATATTTTCATATTCAATTTGAAGAAACGGAACGTTTTAAATCCAACAGTATCTGTGATGTTAATATTTGGCCTTTTAGTATCTGTGATGTTAATTTCCTCGCGACTCATTTGCTATCGATTTTAACATTGGCTCATGATTTCCAACTGATGTAGGTATTTATTCATTTTCAAGGTGAAAGCAAAAGGCACTTCTGTTCATTAATTCAGTGAAGCCTGCGATGATATCTTCAGCGGATGTCGGACTTCATCTGTCTGTTTTGATAAAGAATGGTCTAATTTTCGAGGCGTTTCAATTTCAGGTACGAACAGCCTTCTCAATAAATTCAGATTACCGTCGGTGGAATGGTGTGATACTCGTGACTAGCTACTTTGAAATGTGAGACTCGTTTTGATGGCAGTAAACTTGACTCGTTCATTATCTTGATGATGAATTTGGAAAACGATAAAATCAAGCTTTATTCAGTTAGATAATGTATCAATGTATCGTATTTTTGCTAAACTTGCCGAAATAACCTTGCCGTTAGTTAAGAAAAATGATGTTTACCGTGTTTGCACAGGCTAAAAACCGAGGAGACCTTTAGGAGAACTCGAGAGCTGACCAGTGCAAGCCCGAGACTGAAGTTCGCGTATTGCATTTCCTCGAGAGCTCCGAGGCTTGCATTAGCCAGTTCAAACAAGAAAAGATCTTTTATTTCTTTTATAAAATAATAATGCGAAACAAAAATTTAAATCATGATTGTTTTGCAAATTCTCTTTGATTGATTCATTGATTTGATTGGTTGAGCTCAGATCTGTTTTGCACAGGCTAATGCAAACACAGCTATAGACTAACCAGCGCACGCGATATACTTTGTTTATTTGATGAACGTTAATAAATATATCCATTAAAGGGAATTTCTGATTGAAGAAAAGTGAAAAACACAATTTCATTGTTAGCGTCACTTTGCTTATCTTTTCAGCGCGAATGTCGTGACCCAGTTAGAAGAGAAGAGCTCCTGCACTATTTCTTTATGGGATGTCATGAATGTAAGTACGCTAACAGCTCATACGAGTGATAACAACAAAGTTGTTGTCGGCTTTGGTGAAAATCCAAGCTGTCTGTCTGTTGTTGATCAAATTAACCATAACATGACTTCTCAGATATCTTTATGTTTCTTGCTTTGTTTTATGTTGCTTTTAGGGGGTGCTTGATCATGTTTCCGTTTGTTTTTTGAATTTAGGCAAGAGTATGAACAAGATTTTAAAACTTCCTTTGGGTAAAGTTGAAGAGGTTAGATAAATATGCTGTGTTTGATCCATTTTGCACAACGAGTGTAATTTTATCAGGTGTTAAATTGTTCGCTGAAGCTAGATTTTCGTTTTTCACGTTAACATTTTCATCTTGCCGCGTGGTAATTTACAGCAACATTAAAGCAACCTTCTTTTGCTCACGTTCGCATTTTTTAAGTCATTCATCGCATCTTTTCTCTCTGTGAGAAAACAAAAAGAGTTCGAGTTCTTGAAAATCAGCAGCCATAATCCTCCCACATTCGCGTGTTGCTAATCGATCCAGTAATTTTGCCGCCAATTTTTTTGTTCGACTTTGACACGTCAACATATCATTGGACTGCATTTGGCTCTTGCTTTTGTCGCGTCACGTGTTTTGCCATATTTTTTCTAGGAATATCTCATCAGATTTCTGAATGAGCTACCATTCCCCCACGCGCGTGAACTGCTCGTCATGTTCTACCTTCAGCGAGGATTCTATGTCGAAGCCATTCGCCTTAACGAATTTCTGAAACAGGACTCGATGGTAAGGAATGCTTTGAAAAAGTTGAGATAAATTTTGATGCGAGGAATTCAACACGGAGAATTGTTTCACGATGTTGAGTTTGATACCTAGAACCATCCAACCGTAGTTAAACAAATTTTTTAATTGTTTTTTAATGTGATTAGTCTAGCCATCACTAAGAGTCTTGACGAGGGTAAATAAGGCAAACTAAGGTTTGATAGTTATTGATAATACGCGTTACCCAAATTAAATAATTATTTTGTGAGCTATTTCTGTAATTTCATCCATGTGACATCCTCACTTAACCTCGGATGTACTCGATTTAACTTTTTTTGAGATAATCTTGTGAGCCTGCTATATGCTTGCCAGCGGTGTGGTCTCTTCATACTTGTGTAAAGACAGACAGACATACGTGTTTACAACTTTGCATTTTCTTCGGTAGTTATTGTAAAAATTTGCTATGTGCAGATATGTATGTTAGGTAATATACTTTTTCAAAGGTTTATATTTAATTGGCACTGAAGTAACAATTCTTTGCAGCAATTGTTTGTAGCTAGTGAAGTTTAATGACATTTTGAATTTTGTGAAAGAATCAAAAAGATCTCAAAATGTCGTAGAATACAACAATTAGAAAATTCTGTCCTTCTTCAACTGTCAAGATGTTCATAATTTTCGAAGCCTAATCTTAGTACAAATGACCGTGATCTTGGAAATTTGAACTAGCTGACAACAATGAAACGTCGAACAAAAGGATATCACATGGCTTTTTATCCAGTACATCTTTGTCACTTTATCATGTATTTACCTTATGTATTTCTTCTGTTTTAGAGTGAATGCGATATAGCTGCCCAGCAGAGAGCTACCGTGAGAAACGTCATATTACAAAAATATTTCGACCTGCTGCCGAGGTTCAACAGGATCTTGCCATGAGGCGGAATGCACCCGAGAGAAAAAAGACAACACAACACATTGAAGGTTTGATTTACAAAGTTCATGCTGATACATTGTAAAGGTTTTCCATTCTCATGAATTGCAACGAATGGATGTCCATTCTAGACACGTAGATTTATCAAACCATGCTATCGGTATGACTATACTCGTCTGTTTTTTACCAAATTCTGTCTTCTGTCAGCTGAGATAGAACACACCCTGTTCTGAACTTTGTAACTGTATAAAGCAGGTGGGGATTTCAGGCTCATCAGACAAAATCTAGAAAAGTTAGCGTGCATTGCCACACTGCATGCATGCTATGCGTGGGACAAAAATTCACCCTAACTTATTTCCCGCCTAAAATACCGTCCACTTTCATGCATACCTACAACTCTTCGGCTCTCCCGCCATTTGTAGTTACCGCCATAAAAATATCGAGAGACTTGTATCATAAATCCTTTATCTCGACATTGCTAGTATCTCAAAACCATTTTCTCTACACTAGGAGTAGCGACATTTGATATGAATTATCCTTTAAATATGTTCACTTCACCTTTCTAGTACCTCGACCCAGGCCTCTCTCGACTGTCGTGAAACATCAGATGAATCCTCGTCTCGTATATCGGACTGCGGTGATCAATGCAACGTTAGAAAAGATCGCCGAAGCTAGGTAGTAATAAATTATTTATGCAAAATCTATTTCACATCGCTCTATACAAACTTGTTTGAAAATATCACGACAATGCACTAAACAGGCGTTTTATTGGAGCAATCATGGGCGTACAGGCCAGCGTTTTCAGGGGGATGGTGGGTACATTTTTAATCTTTATCGACGTAATTTACACAACTTTCCACCTCCCTCTGCCGCCTAAACGCCCATGGGGGCAATGCAACGTCCATGGTCTTTAACTGTTTTGCTTTGTTTGTAAAGTTATTCGATCTACCTTAAATTCGTGTACATTTAATTTTAGAAATTGTGATGTGCATGAATCGCCTCAGGAAGTTTTGTCACAGGAAGCCCCGTTCACTGGCACTCCTTCAGCAAAGACGAAAAAACTCTTGTTAAGGTCTGTGTGTTGCGTTGGAATATGCACCAGTGACGATTCACTGAATAACATCCGAGGTGGCACGACCATATACGCAAATTTTTTACTAGATTTGGTCGGATAAGCTTAAACGCTTAGAACTTTTCAATTTTATAAAGCAGGTAGAGAGTTTGAACTCATCAGACCAAATCTAGTAAATGAAAACTGCGTATTTGGCCACACTGATATAAGGAGCACTGTCGGATCGAAACAGAGTTTTATTTCCATCCGACTTTTACCGCTAAGGTTGTCGAAACGTCAGTCAACAACAACAAAAACAGTCCTTCTCAGGACTATACCAATCTGGACGATCATCATTTACAAACATGTAACGATACTCCCGGGCTCAAACCATTTACTTTATAAGGAGCACTGTCGGATCGAAACAGAGTTTTATTTCCATCCGACTTTTCATACTGACGGATCCGACTGCCGAAGGCTCACTTTGTATCGCTCACTATCAAAACACGATCCGGTTTTTAATCCGACCAAATCGGATACGACAAATCTGATCGTGTGAACGGGCCATGAATAACAGTTGAAAGGCTCGATAAGTCCAAATTTTAAACATATATATGTTTTTATTCCAATTTATGGATATCTAATATTTTAGTGATATCCATTCTGTCAGCTTCCCCAAGCTTGAAAGTGAAGAGTCGACGATGCTTCCATCTGAGTCTAAGGTAAATGAACAACGCTATTTTTAGAATTTTTGTTAAAGTCGTATTCCAAGTAAGCGGAAAATACAGAAGGCTTTGAACATCTCGCTTTTATTTCAAATCCGTTATGCTTGTGGTAATATTTGGGGAAAACTCTCAGGCAATCTATTTGTCGATAAAATAAAGCATTTTGCTATCTGTCATTCATATTCTGTTTCTGTGGACGTTTTCACTTTTTACACATTAATAACTTTGTATGTATCCTGTATTTTTTTAAATTTATGTTGTTAGATGTTTACAAAAATATCACTGCCAGAGATAGACCGGAAGTTGTTGACAAAACAACGGAACCGGAGTTGTTTTGACCTCAACTCTATCTATAGGAGAATAGATCAAAATCATGTCTGCTGCACAGCACTAAGTTAAGCACGTGTATTACACATGTATAACTTGTGTTACATTGGTGTTTCACACATGTACTTATATTAGTTACATTAATGTGTAACACACGTGGTACAATAATGTTTTACACAGTGGGTTACATTTCTCTCACTCATTTTTCACTTGGTTTACACTAATGTGTTTAAATTAATGTGTTGCACATGTTTTACATGCGTTGCAATATATTAAATATGTGTCAAACACGATGATAACCTTTCATATTTCAGATGGTGAACTGTGTTTGCATTTTGTCGATATTTTTTCTTATTTCTTAGAATCAACCAACTCCAGCTACCCAACTAGATACGATAATAATCAGCCCCATGGCATCTCGTCTTAGGATAGACAGGCATGTTTACGTATTTGTTTGTGAGGTTCTTTTCTTAAAGCACGTGACCAGCTCATGATTTGTCATCTAAACGATTTTCATTTCAGGGCGCGAAAACTCTTCAAGGGAGCTAATGCATTATCACTCCTTCAAACACCTCCAGTTACCAAGGTATTCATACAATATCATGCATTATCACTCCTTAAAACACCTCCAGTTACCAAGGTATTCATACAATATCATTCATTATCACTCCTTCAAACACCTCCAGTTACCAAGGTATTCATACAATATCATTTATTATCACTCCTTCAAACACCTCCAGTTACCAAGGTATTCATACAATATCATGCATTATCACTCCTTCAAACACCTCCAGTTACTAAGGTATTCATACAATATCATTTATTATCACTTCTTCAAACACCTCCAGTTACCAAGGTATTCATACAATATCATGCATTATCACTCCTTCAAACACCTCCAGTTACCAAGGTATTCATACAATATCATGCATTATCACTCCTTCACCTCCAGTTACCAAGGTATTCATACAATATCATGCATTATCACTCCTTCAAACACCTCCAGTTACCAAGGTATTCATACAATATCATGCATTATCAGTCCTTCAAACACCTCCAGTTACCAAGGTATTCATACAATATCATGCATTATCACTCCTTCAAACACCTCCAGTTACCAAGGTATTCATACAATATCATGCATTATCACTCCTTCAAACACCTCCAGTTACCAAGGTATTCATTCAATATCATGCATTATCACTTCTTCAAACACCTCCAGTTACCAAGGTATTCATTCAATATCATGCATTATCACTCCTCAAACACCTCCAGTTACCAAGGTATTCATTCAATATCATGCATTATCACTCCTTCAAACACCTCCAGTTACCAAGGTATTCATACAATATCATGCATTATCACTCCTTCAAACACCTCCAGTTACCAAGGTATTCATACAATATCATGCATTATCACTCCTTCAAACACCTCCAGTTACCAAGGTATTCATTCAATATCATGCATTATCACTCCTTCAAACACCTCCAGTTACCAAGGTATTCATTCAATATCATGCATTATCACTCCTTCAAACACCTCCAGTTACCAAGGTATTCATACAATATCATGCATTATCACTCCTTCAAACACCTCCAGTTACCAAGGTATTCATTCAATATCATGCATTATCACTCCTTCAAACACCTCCAGTTACCAAGGTATTCATTCAATATCATGCATTATCACTCCTTCAAACACCTCCAGTTACCAAGGTATTCATTCAATATCATGCATTATCACTCCTTCAAACACCTCCAGTTACAAAGGTATTCATTCAATATCAAGCATAATCAATCTTTCAAACACCTCCAGTTACCAAGGTATTCATTCAATATCAAGCATAATCAATCTTTCAAACACCTCCAGTTACCAAGGTATTCATTCAATATCAAGCATAATCAATCTTTCAAACACCAACAGTTACCAAGCTATTGCTTCATTATCGTGATCATTGCGAGTGTTTGTAAATTTACCTTACTAGACAGAAACAGATGCAGTGACAATTAGACGACGTAGTGACAAATTTTAATTCAGTGTGCTACAAGCTCGAAAAAAAGCGATGAAATTATAAAAGCGCGCAATGCATCGTGGTTGACACACATTCTTAACACATTTATAGTTCTGACATCACTGTTTACGTTTTAAAAAGTCGAACTTTTTCCAAGCCCCAATCCTAATTCTAACTCGGAGACTCTTCTTGTATTCCATTGTTTTCGTTGATGAAAGTTGAAAGATTGAATCGATTTGGGGGAAGAAAATTTATTCATCAAAAATTGACGAGACCTGCTTCTTGATTGTATAATTGATTTCTTTTTGTCGCTAGCCGGGAAAAATGCATTTAGGAAAAAATTACTTAATTCCTCTGCACGGTCTGAAATGGTAGTGCAATATAGACGCGCAAATCTAACTCCTTAAAACTTGGTTTGTAAATATTGACAACAGTTTAGCTTAAAACACGTATGCGATCTAACATCTCACACTTCTGGCCGATTTTTCTACTCGAGATATGTGCACCAATGACCTAGAACTTGATCTACTAGAGATCTGACTTCGCCAAAATTCTGAAAGGTCGTAAAACTGAATACATTTATGATTAATATCTGCTTTTCCTCAGTTGTAAAGTTTAGGTTTAATTTTTAAAATGTTTGATAGGACTGGGTTTTTGAACGTCCTTTGCTGGACTCCGCTACGCAAACTTTCACGCACATCCTACACGAATGATGACTCCGTAAAAAACCTGAAGATCAAGTGCCGTATATCTAAGCACTTTCATTGTAGAATATGCGCGAACATATTCAAATGACAAGACATGTATTGATCTCTCTTCAAGTGTTTCGATTCTTTGTGATTTTGTCTTGTTCTGTGCTATAAACTCTTCATAAAATTATCACAATATGAGTTGACGTTTACCAACATGCTTGTATTTTGTAAAACTGGAACATTTTTCACCATTGTTGTACTACATCACAGGCCTGTATATATATACATGTTTTCCTTTGATTTCTTCATATTGTCATGTGGCATCATTGGTTAATGATGAGGCTCTAAGAAACATATATTATTGTTTTGCTTTATTTGCGATGAGCCTCGAGAGCTAGTTGTCATAGAACGGCAAACCTGATTTTCCTTTCAGCATTTGTCTTTTGCTGCGACACCTAAAGTTCAGAGCTCTACGCGACCAGTTGCAACGCCGCATTCCATTTTGAAGGTACCCAGTCATTCATGTTATTCTCATGAAGTGGTTGTGAAACAAAATATTATCATGCGGTTTTCTGAGTGTGTTGTACAGAACATTTGAAATGACTTTACATTTTCAAAAATAGATTTGTATTAATTTACTTATTTCTAGAAATATTTAACTTTATTAATTACGCAAATAAGGTCACATTACATAATAATATTTCGAAGACCATTAATTTTTCGCATCGCGAAAACATTTAATTCGCATATAGCTACAATATTTTAATAAATAAATGAGTAGGTGAAGATGTGTAAAGATGCCAAAGTTAGATACTTCACGACACATTGTCGACAAAAATTTCTATTTTACAAATGCTATTTATATCCTGTAATATCACAGTAATGTTTTTGCATATTTAGTAAATTTAAATAACTCTAGAAAGATGAAAAGTAAGATTATTCTACTGAAGGCGTCATTTACTCCTTTCAAATGGTCTTGGCAATGCAATCATAAAACTGTGGTAAAGAGCAAAAGAAGAAGTAAATAAAACCGCAAATTTTTTCTTGAAAGGAGCTTTGGAGATTGAAAAATGCATTTACAACTGTTATCAAAACACAAACGTGTTTTCAAAACCCAGAAGCATAATTAGTTGGAAGCCATTGAATATCTAATGCATAATCTCGTGCATACTAATTATGGTATTTAAAGTTTTTTTGCTACAACCTGTAGAGCAAAAAAAAAGACAAAAGTCTTGTCGTTTATGCTTAAGATACACATGTGAACTGGACATTAAAAAGCACCTGTTTCATGTTGATTTGACCAATTCCAACTCGTTATATGTCACATTTATAAATCACAATTAACGTGATGGCATTTTGCTCCTTCCCTTAAAACTCCTCTCACCATGGTAATAATCAGTCGTTATCGCATTTTTACAGCCAACGAGGATCGCTCGACGCAGTCCCTCGCCAAGTTTTGTGTCACCAAGTCTGCCGCCACGTGTTCGACGCGTGTTTGGTGACCGTGTGCCTTGGATCGACTCCAGCGCTGGTATGTAATGATGACCATAGATGGAGAAAGAGATCCAGCGCTATTTGTCTCTGTAAACAAAATAGGGAGTGGCTTTCATTGAAATTCATTGTTTTCAAATGTACATTCTGCCTTGCTTCAGTAGTTACGTTTCATAATTGATTGCAATCGATTCTACTACGCAGTTCGTTTTATAAAAAGAAAAGTTTTTAATTAAGATTTAAATAATATACTATTTCTAATGCTATGAGTTTTTAGTTTATTCCAAATTGACGGAGTCGCGTGCTCAAATCGTCGGTCACCAAGAGTTTTTCTCTAGTTTTGGCAATGAAGAGTAGTCTTTAATCACTGCATCTCCGTTGATAGCATGACTTTTGCTTTCCAACAGCATTTCTAACAGTACTATTTGCTAAATTTTGTAATAAGTATAACTATTTTAATATACGTTTGGGTACGAACGGCTGGAGGGTGAATTATGGGTAATGCTGGGTTGGATAGGATTTGAGATGCATTAAGTTTGCTCAGGTTGGAAGATGTTTGGTAGCTTTTCAAGTACATGAAAGTATCTACTCAATCAATGCTTGCTTCACTTCATTTAGATAAAGAAGAAACGCGTCCTTCCACCCAAAAGAAACAGATAAGGCATGTGCTATAGAGACATCCATTCGTTGATTGTTCATAATGTTATATGTGTTATGAACTGTTGTTAGTGTTGTTTAAAGCTATCAAAACTTTGCTCAAATGACAAGCCCGAAATCCCGTTCATTTACTAACCTGTAGCCAAGGTACATTCAGTTGTGCGAGACTGATCTCTTTTGAAAGTGAATTGCTTACTTACGTATGTAAATTTCTTTCAAAAGCAATCTACCTGGCAGAACTGAATAAATGAACGAAACACACCACCCCCTCCCAAATTAACTTATAAGCACAGCCCTGCCTGCAACCAAACACCAGTTTATCCTTGTAATATTGAAGGATAACAGGTCTTTGAACGCGAAAATTAAATAATTGCATTGCGTAGTTAATTTCCTCGTATTGAAAATTGTAATACTTACATAGACGACGTTTCAGTTTTTTTGCTGAACGCATGGATTTACTCAATCCTTTGTCTGTGTGTTTGTATATTTGTTTTTGATTAATTCATTGTTTATTTTTCAGATTTAAAAGTTTATCTCCAGCAAGGTATGTTTTTTACGAGACACTTCATGTATGCATCTATAAAGTTGCCCACGCGTTGGTTATGTTTGAACAGCTGTTTCCCCTTAGTTATGACGTAATCTAAATACAACTAACAGTTTGGGAAACTCAATTTCATAATGAGGAAACACCCATAAAGCGTCATGGTATTTGTACTGATTGTGTGCTAAAAAATTCTCAGCTTACAATGCCCTTACACCCAACTTTAATATTGGCATTATATTGTAAAACAGGCCAGTAGCGGATCTTGGATGCTTCAAAATAAATTACTGCAATACATTTTAGAATATTTATTAAATTTCTAAGCCCCTTAGAGACAAGTACATTAGTAAAAGTACTTTAAATTTGAAATTGACATCCTCAAATTAGCCGCAAACGCAGTTCAAAATAACGGCCGGTCGACGGACAAGGCTTGTTGCCGACACCCCCCTAAAAATCATTCCGGATCCATTCATCCAAAAGTTATTTGGTGAAGTGTAGAAAATATTATTGAAGCTTGGTCTTCTGGGAAAAATCTCTTTATTTAGGTGTGTTAACGTGTGCAAGTTTTAAAGGGCATATGACTCGAAAATTGTGCTGTTTAAATTATATTTTCATTGAAAATCCTAGTATATTTTATAAAACAGTTAATTCATATCACATTTCATTCCCAAGATTTTGTTGTTTACTAGTATCCGCTTTACACAAGTTGTGACGCCACATTACTTAATGAGAATTTGAAATAGCAGATATATTTGCTGACATGTTACTTCAACTGAGCAGAGTTCCCTTCATTGTGAAGAATTAATGGTATAAACAATTGCCCGATCGTTTCAACAAAATGTTGCCTTGAATTTGAAGGACGTTTGAAACTTTGCAGCTACTCATAATGCAAAATGACGTCAAAAGTTGTGTAAATGGAACATTACGAAAACTTCTATATGTTGGAAACGAAAAGAGTCATGCATAAATTGTTTTTGAAAATACACTATCATCATTTTCAAAGTTCTGTTGAATGAAAATATAGTGTAAATAGCGAAATTTTCAAGTCATATGCCCTTTAATATTTGGTAGAATTTGCCATGGTATCAGGGACTGGCAATTCCAGACGAATACCGTTTGGATCTAGGCTCATTTTCTTGTTACCTGTTGTGCCACAGAGTTTCTGTCAAACAAGTTTGCATTTGCTTTGTTTTCTTTGTCAGTCCAAGCATTGAAAATGTGTTCTCTGACGAAGCCTCGTTCACGAAAAGGAACGTTGATGTAATAGCTGAAGAAAGCGACGATTTTATTGAACCTGAGACGAACTTTAGTGGTGAAAATAGCTCGAATAGCGTTTCGGGATCTGGCAATAATGAAGGTATCGTCAATTGTATGAATTTATCTCATATATGCGTTTATAGTGTTCTTGTTGTGGGCAGGTGTCTACAGTAGTTTCTACCTGCAAGTTTGAAGAATATTTATTAATGGTGCTTGACTATCCATTTCTTTAATATTAACGCACGCGCATAAAATGACTTCACTTCCACTTTTCTTATGCAGGCTTTCGGTTCATAGAAAGGTTTTCTGCATCTGATATTCAAAAATATCATTACTTCAAAAAACATGGGCGAACTTATTTGGTTAATTTTTTTCTGTTACAGGTACAAAGCCGCTGGAATCCGTCAGCGCCATTGACGAATCGGACGATGAAGGCGCCGAAAGACTCGAACCTAGTAATGAGAATGACTTTACTTTAGTGTCAGTGAGGACAACGGTAGTGGTATGTTCTGCGCCTACTTCGGTTGCTGAACCGTAATTGTCAATGAGACAATTGTTGGTACTAAAGCAGATTTAATTTGTCGTGGTGAAAACGCCTTATGAAGCGCAATGGTGAATGCTTGAAAACCAAGAGAAACCAAGAACTCTGAAAATAACCGTTTTAGAATTAGAACACTAACCCGAAAGTTCTGAAGACTTCTTCAGGTGTCAACGTCTGCTATCTGTTAAGGGTGAATTAACTTGTATATATATCAGTCGTTTTGATGTTGACTCATCCAGCATAAGGATTAGTCATCATCAAAATAAAGCCAATATGAAAATGAACTGCTTCGGTCGACGAAGGACCTGATCATTAAACGTGATAAATAGCGCCTCCGTTGTTTTTAGAGAAAATTTGCATTTGCATTTGTGTAGGATACGAAATTTTGCATCTCTGCATGCGTATAGGAGGATTTTCATATTTTGTGGGTGGTGCTAAATATTTTAGGGGGTGAGCTAGTAAGAAAGTAATGTAAGACAATGTGAGGTATCTAGAATCTAGGGTGGTCTGATACTGCAGCTATCGAAGGTTGTGTAGAAAGTAGAAATTGTGCCCTGAAAAACTCAGTTCAACCCTTACTTCTGATTTCTTCTTTTGAAATTTCATTTGGGGTAAATGTTTTGTAGAGTAGAAAATAGTTTATTCAGGGAGGGTGTGAAATCTGATGTTTAGGGAGTGGTACCCCCCTGCACCCCCGGTAAATCCGTCCATGTTTGAGACTGACCATATTCCTCCGGCGCTACGGACGATATGTGTGATTTGTGTGGAACAAAAACGTATTTACATCTTTTGCTTTGCATTAAACTAAAGTAAACATTTATTAACACGTTGCGATACATCAATAAAACTTTGGAATACACATTTAAATGAAAGGAAAATCACTAAGGTTCAAACAGATTAATTGATGACTTAAGATGAAAGGTGAAATTCAAGAACACTTAAAGAATTCAATAAAGCAACGCTAAACATTCATTACGAACAAAATAATTGCTTAAAAGAGTTGCAAAAGGTGTATTTTTGACGGATCATGGTCTACCCGTGCAACCGGAGACAGGTTTATTATGTTTTGGTTACTGACAGGGTTTGCAGACAAATCGTTTGTTCCCTTAAATCTGTGCACGACGCAGATGGTGGGTTTATATGTTACAGACCAAATGACTTGGGTGTTTTTTGTTCTAGGTCTGCGCTTTCTATTCAATTTTAGCTTTCTATTCAATTTTTAGCTTTGGAAGTTCCACGACTCTTCGAACCCGTCAAGTTTGATTTGTCTCAATCGGGCGATTCACCTCATCATGTGATGTCGTCTCAGTCCGCTGGCGAGGAGATAGCATCTGGGACTGACGTTCATGTAGGGCTTTTGGTATTTGATGAAGAGGAGGATGACGCACCTGAGAAGATTGAGAAAGGTAAGTGGAAACTTCATAATACGAAATAGCGAAATCGAGAGTCAGATAAAATATGAACAATTCTTCCTTGAACTAACCTTGAAACTAACAAGGCCAGTCATCAATACTGCTTGATACCTGCAATATATTTTAGTGCAAAGTTCCGTTGTTGTATGGAAATATAGTCAATACTGTATATTAATGTGTTTGTTTTTTTATTGCTTTTCGTAAATCTATTTGCATTTTTTCCACCCATTTTAAAGCAAATAGTAAAAAATTCTGCCACGCATTAATGCCTTTGTAATGTTTTAGTGGTAATAGATAATTGCTATGATTCGGGGCTTGAGGTGTAGAACTAGCTTTAAATCATTAATTTTTTGAATTGTCGAGCGAAAAACGCAGTGGAGATGTTATTTCGTATCTATTGCGTTCAGTTTGAAAATTACGTGTACATAATTTCTATCTTTTATTGTACAGGAAATAACGAAGCGACGTTACCAGAAGATGTTGTTTCTAGGTTGGTATGCGTCTTCATCTTTGACGTTTCAATCAAAATATAATTAAGAGTAGTTAATCAATCAGAACACTGAAAATAGAAGTTGGGTTTTGTAACAACGATCATTGTTCATTTTTAATTTCATCCCGTGATCTCATATGTTTTAGCATGCCTTCGACTTCCTTGGTAGGACCAACTATTGTCGAACCACCAACGTAAGTGTTATAAACAGACTCTCAATTGTTTAAGAAATATTTTGTTTATCAACAATCAATGTGTACGCAGTGATTGTTTTTTAATGCAGTTGTTTGTTCACCGAAGAATGTCTTTTGATTTACAAAATTTGTTTTTGCTAGACTAACATATTCTAAATTAGCGTACCTCCACCGTTTCGTACATTCCACCCGAAGAGGAAGATAGTGTTTCTATATTTAATGACCGGCTCGAATACTATGTGAAGTCTGGTGGTTGTTCAGGATCTGATTTAAACGCTCTTATTAAGAACACAAGTCTTTCAGACGACAATACTTTGTTAGCTGTCACATGCTGTATTTTTTTCAACATGGACTCACCCGGAAGGATTTCAAATTGTGATTTTAGGAGCAGAGTTTTAGCTTAATTTTCGTGAAATTGATATTCAAATTGACATTCAATCATGGTGCTGCCGGTATAATTATCTGTGATTTGACCATCTAAGTTATTTTGTATTTCACTCGTCTTCTACCGTTTTTCTCATAAAAATTTTTTCATCATTCGCCAACTTGGATCATTAATGTTTTTAGGCTAATGGAAATCCCGATGGAAAACACGAAAGAGGTATGTAACTGCATTTTCTTTCGAACACAAAAATCAAACATAAATCAGTTTTGAGAACATTTTAAAGTTGTCGCAATTTTTTTATACTAAAAGCAATAAATGATACATAAGATCATCCAGACGTTATCCTTGAGAAAAACTAGTTACAGAGTATTCCTCACTTTATAATTGAATTGAAGTCTGTGGTTTTACTCAAGGAAAGTTGCTGACGTTTTTCCCGTAAACTATTCTGCTGGATTATTAACTTTGTTCGAATTTATTTCAAGGCTACGTATGAATCATCGTCGTCGGAAACGGTCGTCAAGCCTTCGTCGCCACTTCAAGCCTCTGCCACTCCGACCACCACCTTCCCGGCTCCTCCACAACGAACATTTATGCCTTTGCGAGATCCAGAGCCCGTCGTGCTAACATCTCAAGCCACCGAAAAAGAAACATCTCACTACCAAGTCCCATCGTTGAATCTTAATAATTCTGCTGCGAAGGAAAATGCATCTGAAGACGCTGGCCTTGTATCTTCCACCACTAGTAGTACACAGCCAACTGTTGCTAAGGAATCGAGTGAAACGACTATCGGTGTTACAGTCTCTCCAGTCACCATTAGCAATAGCCCTACGATACAAACACATACGACTGTATCTACAATGACACCGCCAATGTCACCTCCTCAAACTGACCAACTTTTACTTTCAAGAGCGACGAATGTAAGTATTTTTAACCCGTTGGAAAGTTTTTATTCTAGATTGAGCGAGTGAAGTTGAACAGGTGTACTTTAAATGATTGCTACAGTATACAGTGTGAAAAATGCGAACTAGCCAAGAAAGTGATACACCTTTCGACATCTGTAAGCAGGGATCGTTCCAGATATTACATTTCAATCACACTAGGTTGACGCGGTCCAAAAATGCCCCTCCCCCTTTTACTCACAATGACCACATAATTTAGCTATTGTTTAGCGATAGCTGCAGAATTCATCAAAAACTATTTGTTTTCCTTTGTTTTTATTGTAACAGTTGACATAGTGTTCAGAGGCGCGTATTATGACTTAGTCCAGTATTGACTTAATCCAATGGTGCTACCGACACTTTACTTAGCTTTTGTTTAACAGTAAAATTAATGTTGATATTACCATTTTAACTTTCCTTCATGTAGTAATATGAAAGCAGCTAATAACTTATTGTGGTGTAATGTATTTTATTTCCGTACCCGTGCAGGCTATGTTAGGCACATATATTTTGAACACGTTGTTCATTGCCGAACTTTAGAAATTGAATTGTTCATCGTTATGTTGTTGATGCAGTTTGCTTCCAAGTGTGTTGTCCAAAGAATAGTAGATGTTTATTGCCGGCAGTCATGTTCCAAATTATTTTTCAAAATGAACCAACAAAGTACGATGAACTACGTGGAGTGTGAACCCGCCTTTCTTCGTATTTGGTTTATGCCAAGGCTTTGGAAGCTTTAAAAGTTGTGGGTGTTCCATCCTTACTATGTGATAACTCGCAAGAGTTAAACTTGTAATGAAACTGGTTGATCGGTTTTTCTATCAACTGCATCATATCAAAATGAAGAGGTTGCTTATTAATTTAAAAATTTGGTATACCTAAAACCTGACATTCAATACCGTCGTAAACATTGAAGCTAAAGGCTAAATTTGTGGATGTCTAAAAGCTAAAATTTTAGGTGTCCTGACAGCCACACACCCATAGCTTTCCAAGTTAATTCTTTTATCTAGTCGGGGAACATAAATTTACGTGTATTTTCTTCGTTCACTTTGTCCAGGTTTCTCCTCGTCTATTTTTAAACGACGTTTCAATGTCTCCCACGCAAGCTAGTACCAGCAATAAGTCAACCGTCGCCGCGAAATCTCAGTCAGATCGACGTCGTTCTCGTTCGCCTCGTCGGATCACTTCGACCAGATCATCGCCACCGTTGACACGGTCGGCTCAACGACGAAGGTGAAGTACATCAGTTGGGAGGGCTGTATGATACTTAAGCTAGCCACTCCTGCGACATCTCTATATTTTCCCTTTTGCCTCAGTAAAATCATGTTTTAAAAAAATCTCATTACTAAAAGCGACCGCGATTCATTTACTTCTATTCATCCTGATAAGATGGCAAAAGGCGATCTTTATCACTAGAGGCGGACACTTATTGGAGGGGGGGGGATCTTTATGAAATACTGGAGCATGCCCGTAGGTATATTTCTAAAATTTGATCTCTAGAAATTTAATTTAAGGATTCCTACGTACACATAATCCTACACACACAAGGTTTAATGCGTCTGCTAGTACGCGTACATCCTAGTTATGTTATGCAGGTGTGATTTTAAAGATTTGGTACAGAATTTTTAATTATTCAAAATTATGGGGGCTAATGTCAGCCACTGTTTATCATCTTCAGTAGAAGAGTGGCACATCAAGGTAATTTTAGTTGTTTTCAACAGGCAGGTAGCTAAACTAAATTATACTTTTTGAAAGTTCGATCGATATGTAGTTTAAACTAAACGACAAGCAATGTAGAAAATCTAAGTTAAAGACCAAAATTCTTCTCCTAACGTCTCCCATTTTATAAGTTTGTGACGAATGATCAACCCGTCAGAAATACACACACTACGTCAGGGCCATGTCACGTGTCTGCCTACGCAAACTGGCTGTTTACATTACCGTTAGGATGTCATAAGCGTGCGCTTGGTTTGGATAATTCTCAATGGTGAATACACCTATGTTTATAGGCTTGCTACGCCCCATCAGTCGCCGACAGATAGTCCCATATCGTTTGTCACTCCGGTGCGAAGAACGTCCCCTCGAAGAAAACTACCGGAGCAGAAAAAACCGGCGAAGTTTGCCTCACACAGCATGACATTGCGGGCACGTAGCTGTTCCAGTAAGTTAACAAGAAGTGCGAAGCTACCGAATACCACCTGAAGTCTTCTATCATTTTGTAAGTTTTTCTTTTAACATGTGGCACCGGCTTTTGAAATTTTAAGTTCTAGGTTTGACTGTACGTAATTGAATGTAGAATCTATTGTTTTACGTCATTTATTTTTCATGTAATTCTTCATCTGGATAACGAATGTTTACCAACATTTTTAAATGTGGTTTAAATGTCATTGTTGGGGGGGAGGGAGGCATGGGTACTCATGAATTCTGAATGACATCGATGCAAGGCAACTTTCAGGTTTCTCCCTCCAAGATCTGAAAAATTGTTATCTCCTATGAAATACTTCTGGGATTTGTCCCGCATTATCCATTGGCTAGTAAAATTTCCAACTACGTAAAAAGGTTGTTTGTATTTTCGTTACGGCAAAGAGATTTTTTAATCTCAAAAGCAATATTTTATTTCAGTGATTGCTCATTTCAAGCCTTATATTTTCCTTTTTAAGAAGTTTTTTAACCGTTTAAAAAAATTTGCTGCTATCTAATAGATAACGCTATCCTGGCTTCATGCAGCCGGCTCCCGGTACGTAGCAACTAGCTACGGGCTTACGATGGACAGTACATCGCAGTTTTATCTTCCAGATAGCTACATATCCACTGGGTTGGACATTTATCGATTGTATAATTTATCCAGTAGATAACCCATCAGCCTTTGATACAAACCGGCCCCCGGCGTCTTATATTGCAAATTGAAGTATTGATTATAAGTCGCAACAGCTGATTTTAAAATATTAAGTATTGCATTTTTACATACCATTTACAAGGTTTAAAATCACCACCTCCCCCCACCCAACCCAAACACTGTGTATATATATTTTGGATTCCCAATAAGATTCGCGATGGGTTGATTAATTGAACCCCTAGGTTAGAGGCTGCTTATATGATCCCGGTTAACCGGAATTCAGCGAGGCGTGAAGCTATTTTGAGGCGTTGAATGGAGTCGAAACTTCTAGCGTAAAAAATGGAACTTTGTTAAGCACCATAAGTAGAAGTAATTTTATGTATTTATACATATACTAATTCCTGCAGTAATTTTTAAATTGATACAAAATAGTCTTTGTGGTGTATGTTTATGAAGTGCTAAATGCTTGTAAAATGCTCAAGCAGATTTTATATAGTATTTATGGGCGTAATGGTGTATTCATTCACGCAAGTTTTATTACAGTATAAAAACATAGCAAAATATTGCGTCGTTTTAATTTGCCAAAATCATTTAACGTTTCGCTGAATCATGGCTAGTTTGGGTCATGTAAGCAGCCTCATTGTGTAGGTGAAATTTCAGCTCTAGTAGCTCAAACAAAGTTGAAGTCTCAACCCCGGGATGAACTCAGCCCTATGTCGAAATATTGTCATGTTATCTTGCCCTATCGTTATATAAAAAGGATTTATGATAAGGTTGAGTTCAACCCTCGGATAGAAAAACGTTCCATGCAATAAGCCTTAAGTTTACACAAATTGATCAAGTCCAACTCGCAAGTCCAAGGTTTTTAGTAAAATGTTCACCACAAATTTTGGCCGAAAACGGATATGCAACCATCGCCGACGTTTGATATTATTTTACTAACTTATCTCTTTCACAAATCATTTATTTACTGCAATGTACTGTTTGCAACAGCCTATTGACATCTTCCTTTCGAAAGATTTCGACGTTCTTCCTTTTGCTTCTTTGCACCGAGCGGCGCTGTTTTTCTTTCTGCTGCACCGAAATCGGCTTCCCATTTTCAATCCAACCAAGAGCATTGTGCATCGTAATCGAAAACCACACGAAACGCAAATGAAATGTGCTCAAAGCTTTTCTGGCCTCCTACACGCATTCGTCTGATGGTCAGCTATCATCTTTTTAATGCAAATCCATTTGTGCCATCTGGACCCCTGATTGTTTGTATGCGTGAAAAAGAGGTACATGAAACACAATTCAGTAAAAACAGGTAAAATTACGATGAGGAAGGCAGCACAGTCAGAGATAATTAATAGTTGCCGTTTGTTTCTGCCATTGAAGTAAATATGTCACCCTTTAGTTTTTTCGTGCAACGCGTATCTTATTACGCATGTGATGACTATAGTGGCTGCCAGTCAATTGCTTTTTTTGACCAGTAGGTATGGTGAAATGGCTAACGACAGCCTTTAATCTAATTAAATATACAGCAGCCAGTTGCACAGCGAAGTGGACTTTGACTGGAAGGCTACTTTATATAAACATGGCTGTACTTACATGCAGCAACTTTCACCCAGGTGAAATTCCACATTCTACCTTATTTTGTTGCAGTTGATGTTTTTTTGGGCAGTGCATGCAAACATAGTATGAGACTAGTTGAATTGCCTGGTTAAAATTTAAGCAGGACTGTTTCAGTTATATACAACCAAAACTGACATTTCGCAGACAACTCAAGAATGTTCAAACAGAAACACAATCAAAAGGCCATGCAATAGAAATTATAATCTGCTCACCTTGGTTGACGAATAATGTTATCTGGAAGCTTTTCATCAGTCTTGATTTTCATTTCATTGCTGAAAAGGAGGCCATGCAAAAAAATGTACTTTTCAATATCGATGAAATCAAAACTGTACACTAACAAATACGATAAGCGGAAACATTTTTTACAACCCTCAATATAATTACCATGTTTCGTCTTCACTGCCATCTGCGGCCTCCTCCCCGAGAATCCTTGCCCTTAGAGATGAAGAATAAACATGATCATTCATCTATGGATAATTTTATACATCATCACATGTTTAAACTAACAATGAAAAATGTTCTCCTTTTAAGTAAAAAAAAGTGGCAAAAAAATTTAAGAAAATTATCAAAAATTTGGGGCTAGTTGCATTTGCAAAGCCAGCCTGAACTTTTACTCCAACAATGAAATTTTTTTAGCGAAAATATTTGTTTCTTCAGAAAATCACTTCCATTCATTGTTATTCCAGTGATTGAACACAAAAATATTTCCTTTGTAATAAAAAAGTAAAACACAAGCATGCTTCCCTAGTGGCAAGCGCAGACTTCATGTTTTTAATTTTAAAATACTTGTGTATGATGAGAAAATTATGATTTTAAACTATAGCTTTCTTTAAACACACCGTGCATCTGCATATTCCTTTTCTCGTTGTGCTAAAGTCTTGTGGATTTTCTTGTTGCTACTTTCACCACTAGGTGAAGTGCTGTTGATAGCTGGGCTTTCTTTGGGATCTCTACGCAAAATACGCACCTGAAAAATAATATATAACCATCAGTTGCATCATTGATCAATTTCGATGTGGAGTTAGAAAGTTTCAATTCAGAATCAATAGGTGATCACCTGTAATTAACTGTTAGAATACATGACTACATGACCATATAGCAAGAAAAAATTGAAGTGTGTGCAAGAATCTGGGATTCACAAGCTAGACTCAGGTATCTATGTCAAAAAGCCATTGTCAGGGGTGCACATACCCCCCCCCTCCCAAAAAAAAATTCTAAAATGGTATTACCTACTGTAGATGATTAATACAACAGTATTAGAGGCTATGAAACTGTACAATAAGACTAAGTAAAAGTGCAACTTCTTATTTCAAAGGGAAGTACATATTTCCCAACCACCATTTGCAATTGAGTATTTTCTATGAAACATCCACTGACAAAAAAAAACACTTAAATTTTTTTTTGAAAAGGAAATTACACTTTGATTATGCAAGATTCACTCATCTGTATGCCTAAAAATCCACAAAATCCCACGTCCTTTGCAACTTAAGCTCGGATAATGATACACTCCCCCTTGAAAAATCTGCACCCCTCCTGTCTAATGAGCATTGATCCACCCCTGCATATTATTTTGGAAACCTCATTGTATAAGCACTGTACATATTTCAACTATATTTTTTCCAAATGAAATATGCAACTAAAACAACAGCCAGTGAGAATATGCACCTGCGGAATATATCTTGTTCTGTTTGAGTCATCATCAAGCAACACCCGAACACCAGGGTCAAACAATCTAAATAAATGTAGGATTTATATCATCATATCAATTTTATTAGGTAGTCTTTGATGTTCTAAATAGTCTATTTAACACATAAATGTATTCTTGTTAAAAGAAAGTAGGCTAGAATGCAGTTTAGCAGACACCAGTAGCCACTTTGCGGTGATCAGGAAGATTGTGGGCTCAAATTAGCAGGAACATGGCATTCAAAAACAAAACTTACGTGAAAACATAAAATCAAAGTTATAAAAATTAGCTTCACGGTTAGGATTAATGTCTGGACTATGGCTAAGGTGAAAGTCCAGCTTTCAAAATTTCAAATTTAATCCAAGCTATCAACTTAGTTGAACTCGCATGATTCTTTTTTATACACTTTCATGATTTTCTAAGCCAGCTGCACTTTTGAGTTGATCAGCAACATAAGGTGTCTGCTAAACTGTATTTGACCCATGAAATTATACATCTACGTAACACAAATGACGTAAGGAAAAACACCCACAAATGAACTGGCGAATGAATTGTTGTGACATGACATGATGCAAAAGAAATTGGTAAGTTTTTAATAAAAAAAAACAGAGAGCCTATGAATTGCAGCCATTGAGAAATGCCAAAATGAATGATAAATAGTCTTTAGTTAGATGTTAACCAAAACTTTTCACATGGCATGAATAAGATTTTATTGACAATCTTAAAAATTTCAAGAAGTTAGGTTACTTTTTGTCAATTTCATCTCGTAATCTCATATGTTCTTTTTCCCTTTCTTCCATTCGCCTTTCCAATTCCTAAAATGATGAGACATAAACATCAATATTTAATGCAAGCAATTTTTTTTCAATTCTGCTAGTCAACATTTGAATGATTTACTATGCATGAATAACGACTAATGCCTCAAGCTGAAGATTTTTTGACCATTGCTCAATAATTATGATTCATCACCAATCACCACAGACTAGATGTTCACAGCAATAGGCTATTAAGTCTGGCTACTCATACATTAAAATCAACGTTTGATCAAAATATACCATTGCATAGTTTATGCCAACACGTTAACACGTTCGTCAAAGTATATTTTCTAGGCCTAAATATAGTATAAAGCAAATTCCGAAAAAGCAAGACATCTTGAGATTGCAAAATATGCATCAAAACAAGACGAGAAGTGAACTGTAAATTTTCGACTTTATTTCAAAGTCATCCTCATACAGAATCAATTATTCTTTAAATTGTCGGCTGGTCATGGTTTTAGGCCTAAATAGTTCGTACAATGTGAAAGTTTGATGCATCGTCATACTTGACATACTCAACTGAATGCCGATGGGGTGAATATACGATTAATTATCAAGCAAACTGCCTAAAACGGTTATTCAAGATTAAGAATTTTGCGCAGATGTAACTTCTCCTTACCCCAGAGTCAGCCATATCTTCCCACGAGTCCCACACATCTTCGTCGTTTTCTTGCTCTGCCATTTTATCGCATGTTGAGTGCAAGACTGAATAACATCGCCGAGAGGTTGATCTCCGTAGTTGACGATCTCAGGGCCTGTTATATGGAGCCGAGTTACCCGGCTGAGCGAGTTACTCGCCTAATCGGGTAACTCGGCCCTTATATAAAATGTATGCATTTCCCGGTGAATCGTTTATATGACACATCCGAGTAACTCGCCTTGCCGGGAACTCGGTTTGTGTAAGCGAGTTACTAGGCTAGCCGGGATGAATTTTTCCATATAAACGCATTTGCCGGGTAACTCGACGAGGCGAGAAAATTGGCTGTGTTGGTACGCATGCGTACTAAGCCTTGTACTTGCAGCATTATTATTCAAAAACATAAACATATCATAATTTTCAATTTTATATTCACCCATTCCATTTTTGCTGCGAAACTGTGAGGCTTTTTAAAATCTCGCGCCTCTACTCGAAGTTAGCACTGCCAAACTTCATTTAAGACAAATGAACGGAAGTACTAGCCGAGTTACCTGGTGCCATATAAACAGATCACTTTGTCAAACCCGGTTGAGCGAGTAACTCGCTCAGCCGGGTAACTCGGCTCCATATAAACAGGCCCTCAGTGTTAAATGTACTTTAAATTCCATGTTCTTGTCAAGATATGAAAAATTGACAATGAACATCAAACAGAAATGTTTCTTACCATGTCAAAGTCGAATATATTGTACATCGTTAAACGTTGATAAAAGTAAACATTTTCTGACAAGTTGTCATGAAGCTCTCATAGGTCTCATTAACAAGAGTATAAGACTATGATTAGGGTGGTGTGTGATTCTGAACTTCACAGTGATGCACAAATGGTGATGCACAATGGTGATGCAGCGCACGTTTATGACGTATGACCAACTAAAACGGAAGAAGATTCCTTTCCTTACATTGATGCGGCAAAATAATGAAAAATACATGAAATACGACACCCATTAATCCTATTTGAAACTGAAATAAATGATAGTAATAATAGTATTAATCGTAAATTTAGTAATAGTAAAGTATGAACCATCGTACTAGTAGTTTGACAATTCCACGCTCCATTGCTGAGAATTTCCCATTACGTAATGTTGTTTACAAAGATAAATTCAAATAAACATACGCTGAAAAGTTGAAAACACTGTGTATGACAGTTGGGAGATAAACTCTATGTAAATACTTTAATCCATATAAGAGGCTAACATGAAGAAAAGAAAAATGAGCACTTCAAGCGAACATCCAAGCGTCTTGTTTCCCGAAGGAACCATCGAAGTAAGTCGCTTTATGTCGCCTGAAGATGCCAATCTAGCTGGAAACGTTCACGGCGGGACGATACTTCGCATGATGGAGGAGGCTGGTTGCATAATAGCGACCCGTCATTGTAACAAACACCGTCCCGAAGGCCAACCACCAGTTTGGGCAGCGTTGGCCCGGGTTGAACGGACAAACTTTGTCAAACCAATGCTTATAGGCGAGCTTGCCACTGTTCATGCTGATCTTACGTATAGTTCTCAACGTTCCTTGGAAGTTCGCGTGCTTGTGTTTGCAGAGAACCTTCTTGATGGTGTTCATAAATTATGTAATAATGCCAGTTTGTGGTATGTGCCAGTCCAGAACGAAGGTACCGTTTGTGATGTACCACAGTTAAAGTACAAGTCGAAAGAGGAGGAAGAAGCTGGAAGGCAACGATATGAAGCACAGCTAAAATCGAGAAAAGAAAAGAAGAGCTTCTTTCAAAGGTAAACTTTTATTTAATGAATCTTTTGTTGTTGGGATATAAATTTATAAAGGAAATGTTGAAGTTTTAACATGTCACACGATAATGAAGCATTTTTGTAAAATATTGAATTGAGTTAATTGAATTGAAATTTTTACACTTTGTGCCCACCATAAGTCTGCACATAAACACTACTCCAAAGTACTTAAGTGAAATTACAAAATAAACACAATGAAACCCTTGTGTTTGCATTAGCCTGTGCAAAACACATCTGAGCTCAACCAATCAAATCAATCAAAACAATCAATCAGTCAAAGAGAATTTACAAAAATCGACCATGAATACATTGTAGAGGAAAAATGAAAATGTTTTTCGCATTATTTTATTTTTTATAAAAGAAATAAAAGATGTTTTTTGTGCTTGCACTGACTTATGCAAACATCAGAGACTTTTGTGAGAACTCTCAAGCATGTGCAGCCTGAGACCGAAAGTCGAGAAGAAACTTGGTTTGGGCTTGCACTGATCTGCTCTCAAGTTCTTCCAAAGGTCTCCTCTGTTTGCATAAGCCTGTGCAAACACAGTAAACATCTTTATTTTTAAATATATGTATAAGGGGTTGAAAAGACAAGGCCAGCCAGGTATTATTTTCTGAAAAGTAAAATAAATTAGGTCATTTAAAATTGAAAATGTTTCACCACCCCTCCCCAAAAGAATCAAAAAATTCTATCTAAAAGAAGATTCTATCAAATTTGTATTTGATAATCTTTTAAGCAATTTGATTTAATGGTCAGACTGTTTCTCAAGATTCAAGACCATAGCCATTTGGAGAAAATATAGTCAGCATTCTTTTTTCTTTCTGATGATTATAACCCTCCAAATATGCTTGTAAATTTTGCCAACATCATAGTATCTATTTTCTATTTACCAATATGGGATTTACCATGAAATTTTTTTGAGGAAAATATGTGCAATTTCATCCCCATTTTGTGAACTTTTAAACCATCTTTGATGTGTTGATGTAAAATTTATGAAGAAACTCCATTTTCCCAAATGTACTTTTTAAAAAAATGGCAAACAAATGGAAAATAAATGAATATATTTTGAACAAATTACAGATACCGTTTGGGATAAAATATCCAATCCACAGCAATGCTGGTAACATCATCGAACACAGTGTTGAATACTCTGCATCCACATTAACTCATTCTGTCCAAGCATCAGACTGTAATATATTTAACTACTGTTACGGTGGTGTAACTATGAAATTGATGGATAATGTTGCTGGCATGGTTGCATTTCATCATGCATTGCAACATTGTTACTGCATCTATTGGTAAGTTATGTCAGCTTTTATGTATCTTTATTCATAACAATAGAGTATAAGATAGGTATTTATTGCATAATAATGTTTTTCAAGAATACTCATTGAGTTTGTCAAAGTTCATACATGAGGAACGGAAATAAGATACAATGTTACCACAATATAGAGAACATACAGTAGGCCACTCCATTGAATTTTTTCATGCCATGCATATCTTATTACACATGTGATTACCATATTGGCCACCAGTAAATCGCATTGTGTGACCAATAGGATTGATGATATAGCAGCCAGTAAACTAATTAAATATACAGCAACCAGTTGCACAGCAAAGTGGCCTTACTGTATATTCCTATACTCTGATGTGACATTATGACATTAATTAAATATCATAATGTATTCTAACAAAATAGTCAATATTCATTTTGCATAAATGAATGTATAATCCAACAATGGGATTATACATAATGATTCTTGTTTATATTTTAGATAATATACAATGCATTCCTTTAAACATTATTTTGAACAACTTGACTTCAGACAATTCTTTCATTTTACAATGTGTGGAAAGTTTTTCAGCATTATCACCAAATAAGCCAAATGAAAACGTAATATTTCGATTGCTTTGTTTGTCAAAATAAATCTTTATGTATGTACACCAATAATAAAATAACATCAAACATCTGCATAATTTATTAAACGTTATAAGTTTGACTGTATAAATGAAAACAATATGCCTAAAATAAGGATCTTCATTGGTCATACGGCATTTGTCACTAGTGAAAAACACCGTATCGTCTTTTCCCGCCAAAAGCAATCTCTTTGGATTGTATTTTTGAAACATCAATGGCTTCACGACACTATCACTTTCCTTAAAGTGCTACTGAAGTGAAATTTTGGGTATGGATTTTTTTTTATAATCAAATAGTTCAATCTTTCCTTTGGTATAATTTTATAAACAGCGAAGGACGAGATCATCAATAAATTCTTGCTCAAAGTTGCGTTATGCGTGCGAATTTTACTCCTCAAATATTATACGGTGTGACGTAATTAAAAGGACGGAAGTCGACGTATGAGCATGGATTTACTAGTATTTGTTTTACACGTATTCATGGCTGCCACTCGTAGGGGAAATCCCCTACAGTAGGGGGATTTAGTGGTTTGTAGGTGGTAGGGAAAACCTACGGGGAAAACTGTAAAATGTAGGGGATTGTAGGAGAAACGAAAATCGTTTAAAATGAGCCTCATTTTGCCCAAAATACTCTTTTCTTCCTGTGATTTCACCATTTAATAAGTGATTGTAACAGAATCTTTGTTTTGGCATAATTTGTGACCATATATGGCAATAGAAGATCAGCAACTTAGCATAAACTCAGTGTGTCATTTGCGCCACCTTCTTAGTTTTCGATAAAACTAAGAAGTTCTTAGTTTTCGATAAACCTTTTTTGTATGCATTTTTAAAACAGACAAAAATTTCAATGGTCCGACCGACGTAGGTATATAATTGGGGATATATGTTGTGCAGGTGAAAAGTAAGGGAAAACAAGGAAAATCACAGTAGGGGAAGGAGGGAAATAAAGTTGTCCCCCATAGTAGGGGGAAAAGTTGTCGTTTACGTTAAATGCATCATTTCAATCGTGCTATTACGAAATTATGAAAATAAAATTGTGGTAGTTGAAATGTGCATACACAGAGTGGCAGCACTGCACGTATTCACAATGAAATTTGAATTTTTCAAGTAGTAAAAGCGAATGCCGTTCGGATACTGAAAACTCTGATATAGCAAATGAAAATTTACTTTCGAATTCCGGCGTTGAGGATATAATAGTGGTTAAATCAATTGTTAATTCGTACGAAAATGAACCTCTAGCGAACGCAGTCTGAGAGAATTGTAGGTCGAAGAAGACGCAGATGGCTCAGAACCTCAAACATTAGAAGCGACGTTCTAAGGAACCGTTCAATTAGATAATTGGTGAGTTGGGTATATGTTATTAAAACTCTGTAAGAAATTGAAAATGTTATTTTGTCCGTATGTCGTGGTGTGTAAATACAATAACAAACAGTATATTTTATAGGTGTGCATGTAGCTTGTGTCTTACTCAACTGGTGACTGATGCTATTGAAGTTAGTAAATTTTGATTTCTAATTTTATTTTGTGAGGGAAGATCAAAATCTTGCTCGGATCTTTACCTACATGCATCTACACAGACAACGATTTAATGCTAATAGCATCGTAGGTTATTTTATCACTAAAAGTTTGCCTGCTAAGAATGTTGGTCATATAATTCTTGTGGACAATGACTTTTTGAATGTCCTTTCACGGGCTGTCCACACTTTTCACACAAGCCCATTTTCTTTGGATGTCAACGACCTGTTGAAGCAGTTTGTTTATAACTTTGTCCAAACATTTTTCTTGCATTATATCTTGTTGCTGATTTACCAAATAACAATTTATATGTTTTTTCTTTTAGATTGTACTGGCCATAAAGTTTATACATACATCTTAGCATGAACAACTTACATGAGGGAAACAATAGTGTTGAAGAAAGGTCTTTCCTATCCAACTGTCGTTTTTTGTCGTTTCATATTTAGTGATTTGCAACCGCTGCATTTGCGGTGAATGCAGAATCAGCGAAATGCATTGAACATAGTACTGAGTACTGCTGAGGAACAATTTTTGCCTATGTCTCCTTACCACTTTTGTCCATTTACTCAGCCTTTCCTTGTCTTTCATGGGGAAACGATGTACTGAGACACCTTCTGTGTGTTGACTGTTTTCACAACTTTTTCTGTTCGTCCAACCATCAACACAATATTAATTGTCTTCATCAACGCTTTTTTGCAGAATTTTGCCTACTCGCCATATTTTTACTTCCAGTGTGTCGTTATGTTACTAACTTTGTAAGAAAATTATCCTTGTATTATGTGCATTCTTATAATATTGCATGGGTTACAAAACCGCAGACTGCGTGAAGGAATGTCCCCGTTTCTTCGAGAATTACAAGTTTTCTCGAGAAGTTTATAAAACAATAATAAATGGAACTAAACGAATTGCAGTTAGTTTCAGATAACATATTGCGTGTGTATTAAACCACAGACTGCGCAAGGATGCGGCACCAAGTATATCGAGAATTATAAGTTTATTTTGGAAGTTTATAAAAATATAGCGGATTGTTTATGTTGTTTACTTATTCGTATTACTCTTTTTCACCAACTATACTAGATTTTTGGAGAAAGAACTCATAAAAAAAATGTAAAATTCATTTTGGAAATGTTCTGGCTCGTATATATTTTTATTAACTTAATAGCTTTAAAATTGAACTTACGTCCTTTGAGTGACGTCCGCGCTGAAATTGGAATTCACATCAAAACAAGCAAATATGCCATGTTTGAACGCAAATTTCGATGCGTTCCTGTCGACCAAATTCAGTGTACGATACCTCAAAATGATCAGTAAAATGCAGAGAAAACGTTTGTGTCAAAAAACGAAAGCGGAAAATTTCACTTCAGTAACACTTTAAGCGAATTCATTGAGCTTCAGTGTAATGATAACACCAAGAAAACATACTGGAGGATACTTAACTTCTTCAAGATTTTTTACTGTCGAAAAACGGAGTCACGATTCACGAAGCATCGAGGACTTATTCATCGAGAAAGTTAATAAAGTTAAATTCATCGAGAAAGTTAATTTTAAAAAAGTTAAATTCATCGAGAAAGTTAATTTTAAAAAAAAAGTTAAATTCATCGAGAAAGTTAATTTTTAAAAAAAAAGTTAAATTCATCGAGAAAGTTAATTTTAAAAAAAAAGTTAAATTCATCGAGAAAGTTAATTTTTAAAAAAAAAGTTAAATTCATCGAGAAAGTTAAGTTAATAGCGAATTAATTTTTCCTTCCGAATTAGGGAAAAGGCAACGAAGAAGACGAACGTAGATCCGTCGTAAGAAAATAAATACTTGCATTCTAGATTGTTAAGAAGGAAACAATGGCAAAAGTATTTTGTCGTCTTGAACAATTCAGTTGCATTTATAGTGTACTTTTTTGTGCAAATTACTGATAGGAATATTTTCTATAGCTCAGCGAATAATTTCACTGTAACCTACTATTCAGTACTCGTATTATAAAAAGTTTTCTTTGTGCACGGTTTCTTCTTCTGAATCCTCAAATTGAGCTTAAAAATCGCACGCACTCACGAAACAAGATGTAATCTATAAAACATCGAACATTTCCATTTTATGATTTATTTATAAATTGATTATATATTAATTGTGCATTTATTAACATCAGAAATGTAAACATTCAAATTGAGACATAGTTGTATGCCACTGTACAGTTCACTTTCAATTATTCTAATTGAACTCCTCCCCTCCCCCTAGTGATATAGCATTCCTGGCAAATTTTCCGCCCCCCCTGTAATGTTATGTTTTACAAATATTTTATAGTTTAAACGAAAATTATGCCTCCCCTTCCCTTTGACTGTCCCCTAGAAAGAAAATCCTGGCTACGCCACTGCTCCCCTCTTTTGAAAGCCCGCATGGCTTACCAGCGATATAAATCTAAGTAAGAAAGATCGTAATTCTTATATTTTATCAACTTAGACGCGATCGATTTTCACAAACCGGTTAAACTTGGCGAATTCATGACTATCACTGGAAGAATGACATTCGCGAGTGAAAGATCGATGGAAATAAAAGTTGTTGCTGATGTGGAAAATTTGCTCGAAGGTAGGAGTCAAGCATAATAATAGCTTGCATTATTGTGCTGTGATTCTTTATGGTTAGTAAGGAAACAAAATTACATTGCCAATGTTTTATTCAATGATTTTTCAATTTCTTTCAAACATAGTGTTTGGTCTCCACGTTCACTTGTTATTGTGTAAAGTATGGTCTCCATGTTTACTATACATCACCCATATTTGTTATTGTGTAAAGTATGGTCTCCATGTTTACTTTACATCACCCACATTTGTTATTTTGTAGTGTATGGTCATCATGTTCACTATACATCACCCACATTTGATATAGCATGAAGCATGGTCCCCATGCTGAATGTTAAACCTGCTATTTTTAGAAGCTCCTCTACTTATCCTCCTTGTTCATCAATCCATTTCGCAGGATTTTCTCCATATTATTGGACATGAAATCTTTTGTAACTGTAATCCTGCGTTTTTCTTTGTGTGTTCATTCCCTCTTATCCTGTATTTCTTTCTCAATCATGAATTTCTTTCAAATCAGGTCGGTGTTTTCGAGCGCTGAGTGCATTTTTCTATTTTGTGGCTTTGGACAAGTCTGGTCGGCCGGCTAAAGTGCCGGCTTTACTACCACAGACGGGCGAGGAACAACAGAGGTTCGAGGAAGGAAAATGTCGCTATAAGGCTAGAAAGCAAAGAGATTAATAAACTAAGTTGTTTTATCTGTTTTAACTAATGGAACTAACATAATTTTATCGTAAAGATGTACAAATTTCTTTTAATCTATTTTCCCCTATTTACAAATATATCGTTTGAAAATTGGGTGACAGTAAACATGTCATGTGCGTACGTTTTGAGAAGTTTTTGTTTTTCTCGGTGTTAATGTTTTTTCAACACGAAGTCAAACAAAAGATGAAATATGGATAAAAAGGCCGAGAAAAACAGCAAATGCTTTTTGTAGCATTTGTATTTTGAAAATCGTCATGTGTCATTTGCGCATTCACTCAATTTGAACAACATATTTGATTCGTAGAGTTTCAACTTTGTCTTTGGTAATTTTGTCGAAATGGTTTTTTTTCATGTATACTGTCATTTCTCTTTTCTGTTTATTTGCTGTTGGATTCATACTCTGAAGTTTTCAGGTCACTAATTCTAATGCTTTAGCCAGCAACTGGATTGCATGAACTGAGATATGTCAGGACACTTCTGGGCTCGGGGATGAAAAGTAAATGTGTTTGGGAGAGTGGTGGAGGACTTGTTCTGAACCAACTAAAACCAACGATGTTAGATTCAGCTACGTGCAAGTACAACGCAAAGAATATATATTGTCAGATATTCACGCATCGAACTCGCTATCCTGAAGGAGTTCGAGAACCACCAGCTTACCTCTGTGTGCAATTTCATCATACCGCACTTTCAAGGTAATTTGAATTTTCATGACTTTGAAAGAGTCGTCGGAACAGAAATCGTACAGAAATTTTTTGTCGTCTCATTATTCTGACGTCAATGGTTGTACAAAATGGACATCACAGAAACTTCAATAGCTTGAACATTAAAAGAGATATTCATAAACTGTTTTGCAAAGTCTACTGTTAATTTAAAAGTTATGCCGAATAGCAGATTCAAGCAAATTTCGCGTCGTAGGAACCCTAAATACATATATAACTCGATATTTAAACCCACGCTCGCTCTACCCTTAACACGTGTAATGAATTTTTCATAACAAGAAGTTATTTATATGTTTGTAAATAATGATCGTCCAGGTTAATAAAGTCCTGAGAAGGACTGTTTTTGTTGTTGTTGACTGACGTTTCGACAACCTTAGCGGTAGTCATGCCGAATAGCAGATTCAAGCAAATTTCGCGTCATAGGAACCCTAAATACATATATAACTCGATATTTAAACCCACGCTCGCTCTACCCTTAACACGTGTAATGAATTTTTCATAACAAGAAGTTATTTATATGTTTGTAAATGATGATCGTAGTTTATATGTTTGAAACTGTTTTGTTGTTGTTGACTGACGTTTCGACAACCTTAGCGGTAGATCATTAACCTGGACGATCATCATTTACAAACATATAACGATACTCCCGGGTTCAAACCATTTACTTTAAGAAGTTATTTGTTCGGTTTCTCAGTGGCAAAGAGTATAACCAAACTGAGATGATCTCTTGGTTTGAGTACGTGTCTGCATTAGCATAAAATTTAGAACTAAATCAATGTGCAGTGCAGCTGGAAGGTGTTTATTTGAACTGACAAATTTGAGGTGAACCTTGCAAAATGAAAAAACATATCAACGATAATGCGAAAGGTCAAGTTTTCATGACAGTGTGAGTTCTAGTCTACTTTTATGAAATTAAGTTTTTGTGTCGATAAATACTGAGTAGAACTAAAGTTATTTTACTTATCACACTAAGTCGTTGTCTATTTTTAAAGGTTGTGTTGCGCTGCGTGCCTGCGTCATTCCATATTCCACCCCTTTTTGCATATTTGCTCCGTTTAAATGACCGCGAAGCAAATGCAAATTGCCAGAAGGCTTGATAACGCGTCTCTGTAAACGTGATGAAGTCTTCAACTGATCACGTCAATAGCACATGTAGTTTTGGTTTCACTGTTGTACTAAAAAAGATTCCTTCAGAAGTCTTTTATACCAGCCAAATGTCAGTCATAATATTCAACAGCATTTTACTTGTTGCAACTGCGTTCCTTAATGGCCTTGCGATTGTAACGATCTTTAAATCGTCTTACTTGATGGGAAAGCCTTGCTACTTCATCATTTTGCTACAATCGACCGTCGACTTGATATGCAGCCTTCTGGCTATGCCATTATTTCTCGTTCACTTAGTACTTGCAATTTATGGAATGGTAAACTGCGTCGTTTTTGTCATGTCTATGTTTGCATTGTATTTTACATTAGGCGTATCTAATATCACTTTACTTGCTCTTACATGGGAACGATACGTTGCCATCTTGCATCCTTTGGAATATGGCAGCAAAGTCAGCAAAAGAAAGTTGATGGTAGGTTTCAGGAAATGTATAACTCTGCATAGAAAACATTTAATTTATCTTGCTTGCAAGCTGCCGTTTGAGGCAATCGTCTCCATTTTACATGAAATAACTCCATTGCGTCATTTTTGCTATAGGTTGGTGTATGTTTTGCTGGGGTCATCGACTGTTTCATGAAAACTTTATTTTTAACAAAATTTCAACATAGAGAAACAGTATTGTACAACCTGGTGAAGGTCATGATTATTTTTGTGTATGCTATATTTGCATACACTCGTATCTTCTTGGTAGTAAAAAAGTTGGCTCGGTCCAGTATAACACTATGTAGTCCTGTCGACAAAAGCAAGACGACTAGAAGGAAGCTGTTCATTCAGAAAGTCAAACATGCAAAATCATGTTTAGTGGTTGTCTCTTGTTTTTCCGTACTCTACACCATTCCATCGTTTGTACACTTCATCTTCATGAGACATGTGCAAGCAGGTGATCTCTTTCTTATTCGAACTTGGGCCCAAACTCTCGCGTTTACAAATTCCTTGTTGAACTCCATCATATTCTTTTGGAGTAAAACGATGTTAAGAGAAGAGGCATTAAAGCTTTTAAAAACGATAAATGAGAAAATAAAGTTATCTTCACTCTAATCTTGATCTTAATATATATAATCATTCATTTGATTAATATACATGTCTCGTGTGACAATTTGGAAAAGTTGTCCAAAACATTGAGTTTCATTTTAAAATCAACCTATTTACTATAGTAGTCTCAGACTTGGAGTATTGTGGACAAAAATCACCGTTTCTTGCATAGATCATGACCATCAGACTCGTATTAAACACTGTATTAAAGATATTTATTAAACAATGACTCAGTCTGAATTATCTCAACATGTAAGCTCACAGCTTCCTCGCACGTCATACTTTGCAGGTGGATATATGTATCTTCGTGTTCATTCATCAAGCAAGTTTGTTAAATCCTTTATTAATCTGGATTTTAATTATGATATGTGGAGTGACTAAGCGAAAATATTTTTGAAGGAAAACTCACCATGATGTCGAATGTAAGATAAAAGTGAAAATAGTTTTGAAAAAAAACTTACATTAAGGCAGAATGTAAGACAGAACCGCCAACGTAAAACCTACCTCGCTGAGTTAATCTTATATGCTTAAATAGAAAACATATCTAGAACTTACACTTAATATGCTACACTTAAAATGCTTATTGTCTAAAACTTTATGTATCAAGGAAAATATAATATCGTATATCTTTATTGCATCAATTTTCTTCTTTTACATAATTTTCTATCTAAATATATTGTATAATTTAAGTGATTATAATTTTAAAAGTGTTAATATTCTGAGTTTCATGCCGATGCAATCTTCAGGCAACAAATGAAAACTGCATCGGCACGAAACTGTTACTCAGTAGCAACATTCAGTTTAAAATTACAATCACCTTAACTTTAAACACTTCCGTATTGAGCAGCTTCATTCACATCAAACAACTTTATACGAAATTCATTTATAATTTACGTTATATTGTCACATACTTTCTTACATAAAATTTTTCTTTACGTCATAACTACATTACATCTGTCCTTAAACTATTTTGCTGTTGCATATTACTGTGTGTGCGTAGAGTTTCATCTTTTGCTTTCATCCTGTTTGCATATGGAATGGTGCTACAGTAAACCTCTTTTTATTGGACGACCAAATAATGCCATTGCTGAAGGTGAAACTATAAGATGTAGTCCAATCATTATGCTCAAAACAATGGATTTCCTCGTTCCAATTATTTCCCTTCATTATCTTTTTAAATGTCTTTCAATTTCCCCATTGCGTGATGACCAGTAAGGAGTAAGTTCTGTGATTGAATGCAAAGTATTTTAAAATTCTTGAAATTCTTTACTGTTGATTGGTGATCCATTATCTGAACATATCCATGGTTTTCCGTTATTTCAAATTATGAAAGTGTCTTATCTCAACATGGTACTATGGTCTTTGTCGAAGTCAACCTGTTAAAAGGAATTAAACCAGTTGTAATATTCATATCTTTGGACACGTGACACAAATGACGTCACATATGCCTGCTCTTCTCTTATGTGCTTTTCACAACAAATGTCAACAACACTTTATTCTTTTATATGAAAATTCAATGAACCATTGTGCATTAACTGATTATTTTAACGCGATGAAGATTACGCCAAGAATCTCGTCTGAATAAACAAGCGTCATAGAAAAACCTCTATATTTTTTGGGGGGGAGAAATGTTTGGTTTTGAAGACAACCAAATATCCATAAATTGCTTGTAAAGAAAAGACTTGGGCAGACATCTTAGGATGAAATGCATCCCACTTTCAAGAAATGATTTGTGTATGTTCGAAAACTCTGATCTACAAAATCAATTTGCCGTTGAGGACTCGCTGTGCAAATAATGGATTTCTAAAATATAATGGAATTATGATAATATTTTAAGGAAAAAAACTTGCGGGATGGCTATTGCTTGTCAAGCATCACGTTTATTCTTTACGTATTGAAATTATCACCTGGCAACGAATAAAAGCCCAATATGTTGCTTGCAATATAAATAATGGCGCATTTTTTTTGTTTCTATGTTCTTATTTATGCGACAGTTACATAAGCTTTTTTAAAAGCTTACGTCAATTAAAATTGGCCAGAATTTTTACTTCCATGATTATTTAGAATGATGTAGGAGACTTCACATTCATAACATATGAGCTAGACAAAATGAAAATCATCATGTGTTTTGTCCGACTAATTATTAAATAAGAACATAGATAAAAATTGAGGTGTTGTGTGCGTCGCGTCATGTTTTGCTAAACACGATTTAAAGTTATGTATATTAGTGTTTCAAAAATGAGGCAAATTGAATCTGTAATTATAAAGCGAGACAGCTGGTTTGAGTTTTCTCTTCGACTTGTAAAGTATGATTATGCTCCGGTTTTCAACGTAGGTGAAATAATAAATTTTTATCACTTCCTTCACCATTAACAACAAATTAAAATAAACCCATTACTTTGTCCATCCACAAATCATGTTGAGCTGTGTTTTCTGTGCGTATAAAGAACAAATAGTTTGGGAAATAAATGGCTATGCGCGTAGAGCGCTTGCCGAATTATAATTTATTAATTTTTTACAAATTAAAGAAGTTGAATTTAACGTAAGAATGCTTTCATATTATTTTCACAGAAAATGTTGAGGATAAAACGCCACAAGGACTGCTGGATAGGCAGAACTCACCCTGAGAACTCACCTCATTGAACTGAAAAACCCCAATGCGAAAACTGTGGCCTTTGTATATAGGAGCGTCGAGCTCACAATGTTTGAGTGCTTTTGGTAAGATGGCATCGAAATGTCTTCGTTGCACTGGGTGGCCATCCACTGTACGAAAAAAGGGGCCCTCTGAAAACCCTCGACGAGTAATATACTTCTCTAAGCTCTGCACATGGCACGTGTCTAATCGGTGATATAAGTTGATTTGAACAGACTGACAGTTATAAGAATGTTTGAAATCACGAAAAATGATCTTAAAACCAACCGTAGAGCCACCACTATTCAACAATCTCGTCACCGGCTAAGCTGAATGCATGAAGAGGAACGGTTGCTTACTGTTATTTCGCCAAAACGCAGGAATGCAAAAAAGGCTGTCGTGAACATGGTTTGAAATAAGGAAGTTATATAACCACTAGAACTAAAAATTGCACAGCCCCTTTAAGTCTGTAGAGGATTGGTAGAGTGGTATCCATTCGAGTTCCCTTTTTACTATAACCTTTCAACATTTCCTGCATCCAAAAAACTTAGATGGGATCCGACAGCCCAGCCAAGCGGTGACAGTGACCGGGTGAGGATACGTATCTGTGTGCTGTTGAAGCAGCATAATGATGTTGAAACATAAATGCAATAAAAGGGCGAGTCCATAAAAAGAATAAAAAAAAACCAGATTAGTAAATTGGTAACGGCAAATGGAATATGCGTGTCGAAAATTAACTGTAAAATTTCCATGCTCTTTTGTATATTGGGATTGACGATGGCTGCAAGCTTGAAGTAGCAAACAAGGTAGTTGTATCGACCAACAACTAGGTAAGAGCATTTCCGATACTACCGTTGGACATGGATGTCTGCCCGGCGGCGCGGCTTGCTTGAATGATTTGACCTGCAAACGGGACAAACAATCAGCTAAGACATTTGTTACCCCAAGAACATGCCTCGCCCAAAACAAAATGTTGTGTTGCATGCAGCCGACGCACAAAAACCATTACTCTTTTTTCCCTAGAAGTTTGTCTTTAAATAACTTCTACCAATGCAGCAATGTCCGTGAAGAAGATGATGCGTTGGTTTTCCATGAGGTTACTCCACAGAAGGCACTAAGGACAATAGGATAAAGTTCCAACATCGTAATATTGAAGCTTTTCCATCGCTCAGGCTACTCACCATAGCACCAATATGGCCGAAACATTGTCCCAAATCCTAAACTACCTGCTGCATCCGTATATAAGTTTAAGACATCGGAATCTTCCACTTATCATAAAGAAAAAAGGTCCTACCATTAAAATCGTCTAGAAAATTTTTCCAAACGTGCAAGTCTTCCTTAGCCTAAGCTCTTAGACGAATAAAATGTATAGCTGAACGAACACCTTTCGTGAGGTCAATGAGGCGACGAATGAAAGCTCGACCGGGAACAATAACAGAGCATGCAAAATTTAAAAGCCCAATCAAAGACTGCAAGTCTCGCAACTGTACTTTCTTCCATCTGTTGAAATGTTGAAACTAGGGAGTGGGATTTCGCTTATTCATCTTTGGGCAATCGAGCTTCCTTTCGTAATGTGTCTAATTTGATACCTGCAAAAGTAAGAACATTCTGTAGGCCCGCCGTTTTATCATGCGCTATTGGCACACCCAAGAAGTCACACAACGGCACAAATTTCTCAAGGCTAATGCGGCATTGGCTGAATGTACGAGCAGCGAACAAGGAATCATCCAATATATGGATAACATGTGGAATTTTGTAAGTGGCGTTGTGTAAACCATTCCAAAGCTATACTAGCAGATGCCCAATAGATTATAAACTTTCGGTCGAATAGGAATAATGCAAAAGACATTCTTAATATCTAATTTAGCAAGAAAACAACATGGTCCTATTTGCTGAACAAGAGCTATGGCATTATCAACTAGGGCATAGTTCACTGAAGTGAATTCTGGAGGGATATACTCGTTGACTGATGAGCCACCTGGGGGGATAAAAGATGATGTATCATCCTAACCTCGCCAGGGAATTTTCTAGGAACTAAGCCCATTGGCGAAACCCTAAAATTAATGAATGGAAGACTGTCAAATGGCTTCACCAATCGGCCTACTACTAATTCTTTAAAAAGTTTTGTTTAACAATATCCCGATTTTCGATAGCTGAAATCAATTTTTTTGCATAAAAGGAGGTATGAGGGCCGGAAAAATGAAGAGGAAAACCAATTTTGAAACCTTGATATAGAGCATGCACTGATTCTACATCATAACTATGTAGAATCGTGGCCAGAGATTCGCCAGGCGGAAAGCGAATTTTCAATATGAACATAATAGCCCAACATAAGACTTTTAAAAAAGCCATCGCAATAGTAAAATAAAGAAAGATTTATTAATAACGTTTCGTCTTTAACTTAAGACATCTTCAGATTATTTGAGATAAATTATATACA
This sequence comes from Xenia sp. Carnegie-2017, assembly GCF_021976095.1. Lineage (NCBI taxonomy): Eukaryota > Metazoa > Cnidaria > Anthozoa > Malacalcyonacea > Xeniidae > Xenia > Xenia sp. Carnegie-2017. Next base: position 5,855,162 of record NW_025813484.1, on the reverse strand, counting down.
TGAGGTTTTAAATACAAGCATATATTACAGGGTGTTAAATTACATGTGAGGGGAGTAATAAGTTTAGATGACGGAATTAAGTGAGAATGGCGGTATATTAAAGAAAGTGAAGGGGGATTGAGCTGACTTGGGTGTTAAGAGAGGGCTTAAGTTTGGATATAAGAAGGCTTTCATGAATCATAAGGTCATAATTGTAGGAGGAGGAAGAGAGAATTGAGAAGTCATTAAAATCGGCAGAGTGAGATGTATTTATTATATGGGAAAGAACTGCAGATGGTGGTGCACATAAGGAAGGTTTCCCTGTTAAGGGAGAGATTCTCAAGTGTTCCGATATTCTGGTGTGTAAATGACGCGTAATTTGTCCCAAATACGAAGCAGATCAGCATCGACACTTAAATGAGTATACAACACCAGATCTCAGGAGCTTGGGAACCCTAGCTTTAAAAGGAAAGAAAGAGGAGAGACGCCTGGAAGAACGAAAAACAAAGCAAACGTTGATATGAGGAAAGGCAGCATTGCAGAGTCGAGTGATTTGAGTGCGAATCTGAAGACAGTGTAGGCGAGTGAAAGGGAGACAGAAGTACATGATTTTCTTAGGAGCAGTGTGAATAGGATCTTTGGGTTCAAATGCATTGTTGAGGAAGCGGTGAACATGATTGTCAAATATGTATGAGGGGGAGTTGTTTAAGGTTTCGTCGAGTGCTTTTTGGTATGGTGCAATTGTTTGGTCAAATGATGCTTTGTCGGATGATAAGGATGATAGACGTTTGTTGATGGCGGCGGGTATGTTCTTCGTTATGATTGGTGGATGGTTGCTTTAGCTGTGGACGTATTGCAAAGAAGTGTTGGGTTTTGTGTAAGGTCGATATGAAGAACTGTTAAGATTGAAGGTGATGTCAAGAAAGTCGATGATTTTTTTGTTTGCTTCGATAGTTATGCGTAGTCCATTGTTGTTGAAGATGCAGAATATCTCCTTTTTGATGTTCTCTGTTTCTCGTGGTGTAGTGTTTGAAATGGTGAGTCCGTCCTCTCGATAAAGTCCTATGTCTTTTGTAATGTGTTGTAGTTGAGAAAGGAGGTAGCTTCTTACGAGTTCGCATGTCTCAGCACCGTCGAAGCTACCAGACATAGGACTTTGTCGAAGCTACCTACACATATTTACGCTCTGCTCTCGGGCATCGAGCACTGTTATTTCGGAGAATCATCAAATATAAACTTCATATATATATATATTACAAACTTATACAAAGTGTATTACAATGTGCCCTCCCGGCTATCACCATAATAAAATGGTGACTCCTAAATTTATAGGAGTCACCATAGTAAAATGGTGACTCCTACTATTACAAACTTATATATATATATATATATATATATATACAAAGTGTATATACAATGTGCCCTCTTGGCTATCACCATAGTAGCATGGTGACTCCTGCACTTGGGTGACTCCATCTAAATACATTTTTCTTTCTCGTTTATATCATTTTGAATTTTTTTTTAAAATTTTAATTTCACTTCGTAAACAAATACATCACAAAAATATTACGGATCAGATCGAGGGAAATTAAAAATATCGCTTCGCTTGCGGCATGCAGAAATAAAAAAAATTAAAAAAATATATGTAAAAGTTAAAGCACATCAATGGGAAATGAAATCACGAAAGAAGGATCGACGTATCAGTACCCTATTAATACTTTAACATGGTACAACTTTGCAATTTGGTTTGTTGTCAATGAAATAGAAATATATTTGTTGTGCTGAGGAGGCTATAAAAACGTACTCTGCAAATAGAACATATGTCTTACCTACTTAGAATGCGCGCTGTGCATTGTGGTCTTCGTAGCCACAACAACAACAACAACAACAACAACAACAACAACAACAACAACAACAACAACAACAACAACAACAACAACAACAACAACAACAACAACAACAACAACAGCATGGCTATTATGAACGCTGATGTTGAGCTGTTATTTGTCTTTATTCAGAGGTAACTCAAACAAATAAAATGCTAGTTCTTTTCAGAACTCTTGCACGGGTATTTAAGAGTTGGTTACATCTGAAATTGATGGCAAGGAAATTTCAGAACGTTGACGAAGGCAAGGAAACTTTGTAATTTTTAAGAGTTCTGAAACAAGAGTTCTGAAAAGAAATACGGCTTTTATTTGTTTGAGTTACCTCTGAATGACGACAAAGAACAGCTCCACATCAACATCCACAATTATTGTTCACCGTAGTAGCGTGACTACTAAGACCACAATGCACAACGTGCAGTCTGAATAAAAATTAATAAGGCATATGAACTATTAATGCAAAAAATGCTCTTATTCGGTTTCAGCTCGTTGTTTTCGAGTGCTAACTGTGGGTTTCTATTTCTTGGTTTGGACATGTCAGTTTGGCCGGCCAAAATACTGCAGCAGATGGATGAAGAACAACAGGTTTGAAGAAGGCAAATGTCGCTATGCTGCTGTAGACAGTTATATTATTAAACGAATTTAAATTTTCATTCAATTCAGCTTCTACATATGAATGTCTTTTTGCATGCTGTCATCTGTCTCTTAGAATATGCTAATTATATTGCTTTAGTGACTGCATTCTATAAACTGGAATACGTCATTGTGTGGACGCTATTTGAGCTCGGAATGAAAATTAGATGTGTTCCGAAGAATGGCTGAAGATTTGCTACGAACCAATCAAACTAACTGTTTTAATTACAGGTACGCTGAAATATTAAATGTAAACAATTTCAAGGTGTGTCTGATATTGACGTAACAAGCTGCTTTGCTGATTGAGTTCAAAAATTTTCTGCTTCCTTTAATGTGATTCTCCACCGTAACAAACTTGCAGGGTTTTTAAAATTTCCATTTCATTTTCTTTGCTTGCAGTAACTGTAATGAACTCGTTATATAATGTTAAATATGTTAAAAATCAATAAACTGCTGATTCAACATTGCGGACCTGTAATTTTGCCTTTCAAGTTCAAACTATAGAAGATTTCATTACAATTCGTTGATATTTCATGTTTATTTGCACAATGCATTAACAATATGTTTTAATTATTTACTGAAATAATTGAAAATTTACTTTACGAAAGCAAATTGATCTTTTTGTTAAAATTTTGAAATTGATGACCTTTACCGACTTTTGTAATTTCAGCTTTTTCGATAAAGCCGCAAAAGCTTGCCAGCAGCTTATAGCTTAGCCTTATAATTGCCGTTTACGCGTTGTTAAATATAGAGGCAGGATTAACGAGTCTTACTGATCTCATCGTCCAAGAACAAATTTTTTGCTTGTTCGCTAACCTTTTGACTTATCAAACCAACCTTTTGATTTTCAATTCTATTATGATGAAAATGAATTGAAAAATATGTCTCCAATCACACAGAAATACACTCCCGTAGACTCAAGCCAGCTGTTTGAGCTGTGTTGCAAAAATTGTATGAGTACATTATTAATAAGGTTTTTACATCGTAATAAGATAATATTGGATGTTTAAATATATTGCGAATTCCTGCTTAACACTTCAATGATCTTTTAAATGCAAAATATCCGTACTTTGGACGCTCAGTGACAAAAACTTCTTGTAAAATTTGTCGAATGTTAACATTACACATTACTACATTACACTGTGTAACTACGTTACACTGTGTAACATTACACATTACTACAAATGCTCATGTAATTGCTACTTCATTACAGCTGGAACATAGTGTTTGTTTGAACGAGGATAAGGTGAAATGTGAATTTCACAAACATAAGTCAATGATTATGAGAAACCTCATAAGTTCTTGGAATTGACTGTTTGTAGAATACTTTCATTAAGATCTGTTTGGCAAAGACAGGAAGTTATTTTACATATCACACGAAATGATTTCCCTTTATTTCTCTTTTCCGGACTCATTTCAAATCAATTATTCTGCTGCTCTGCATTCCAAATTCCGCGCACTTCCTTTAGCACATATTTGCTTCGTTTTAATGACTGTAGAGCAAATGCAAATTGCCAGAAAGCTAGATAACGCGTCACGATAAACGTGATGAACTCTTCAACTGATCATGTCGACAACATATGTAGCTTTGGTTTAACTGTTGTGCTGAAAAAGATGCCTTCAGAAAGATTTTATGTCAGCCAAATGTCTGTTATAATGTTCAACAGCGTTTTGCTTGTTGCTACTGTGTTCCTTAATGGCCTTGCGATTGTGACGATCTTTAAATCCTCTTACTTGATGGGAAAGCCGTGCTACTTCGTCGTTTTTCTGCAATCAATCGTCGACTTGATGTGTAGTCTTCTGGCTATGCCATTATTTCTCGTTCACCTTATAAATGTAATTCATGGAATGGTTGACTGTGTTGTCTACGTCATCACTATGTTTGCAACTTATTTTACGCTGGGCTTATCTAGTGTCAACTTACTTGCTCTCACATGGGAGCGATACGTTGCTCTCTTGCATCCTTTGCACTATGGCAGCATTGTCACCAGAAAGAAGTTGATGGTAGGTGGAAGGACTAGTATAACCCTGTATAGAAAAGTTTTAATTTGTCTCGACCGCAAGTTGCCGTTGGTGGGCATACATCTCTTCACGGGAAAAGCCTATTTGTTTCCGATTAGTTCGTCATCTTTAATCCCTAAAAATGAGGTGTTCATTCTTTTTACGTAACATACCTTCATAACTCTAAGACTTCAATTTTCCTTTAGGTTGGTGTATGTTTTGCTGGGGTCATCGACTGTTTCATGAAAACTTTATTTTTAACAAAATTTCACCATAGAGAAACAGTATTGTACAACCTGGTGAAGGTCATGATTGTTTCTGGGTACGCTATCTTTGCATACACTCATATCTTCTTGGTAGTAAAAAAGTTGGCTCGGTCCAGTATAACTTCATGTAGTCCTGTAGAGAAAAGCAAGACAACTAGAAGGAAGCTGTTCATTCAACAAATCAAACATGCAAAATCATGTGTAGTGGTTGTAGCTTGTTTTTTTTTTCTGAGCCCAATTCCATCATTTGTATACTTGTTCTTTAAAGGACGCGTGCAAAGAAATGATCTTTCGCTTATTCGAATTTGGCTCCAAACTCTCGCATTTTTAAATTCCTTGATGAACTCCATCTTATTCTTTTGGAGTAAAAAGATGTTGAGAGAGGAAGCATTCAAGCTGTTAAAAGCAATAAATGAGAAATTGAGGTTATCGTCATCCTAATCTTCATCCTTATCTCATTTCTAATCTTGATCCTAATCTGTAATTATTCATAGGACTAATGTAAATGGCTCATAAGACAATTTAGAAAAGTTGTAGAAAACATCAGGTGAATGTAAGGCTTAATGAATGTAAGCACTCAAGCTTATGAAAACGATAAGAAGGAAGCTGTAGTCAACTTGATCCTAATCTTGATCCAAATATTGTTCTTAATGTTGATGTCAATCTATATCCATTCATAAGAAAAATATACACATGACTTACATTTATAACAGAAAAGTTAAAGAAAACGGAATACTTGAAACTACATAATTAAGCATTATTTGTAAGTCATTAAATATTTACAAAAGCTGGTAGGGCTTTTTTTAAGGTTTCTAGTCGGCGTTTATCTTAATTCTTATTACAAAAAAAACAGTTCAAATAATCTTATATATATTTTACTAAAGCGAATTTCCAAAATTTCTGCCACTCGAGCAAAATCAATTGAAACATGGAGAGACAAGATATACCGATATATCCTGCTCATTTGTACTTTGTATTACAGAGCTTTGACAAAAAGTGCGTGCTATAAAAATGTAATTTGAGTATCTAACGAACTAGTTGCACAAATCTATTTAGCTACGGAAGAGGTCGCTGAGCGTTACTTCTTCTACAAAAATCACCGTTTCCATGGGCACGCATTCGTGTGAAGAGAAATGCGATGCTGTCCATTTTTTGCGAAATATGTCTAAAAAATCGGTCCAGAAACTGATAAAAAACGAAAAAGGTCGATCTGGTTGAAATCGTGATTTTTTCTTTTAAGCAAGACGACCAGAACACTGTTTGATTATAATTACCGATTATAATAGTTACCATCAAATAGTAAAACGAAATTCACGGCATAATATGTAAGAGCGTCATGTCTCAATAACATTTCATTAATGACGCTCGCGCGTGAAATGATCAAAAAAAAATTTTGAGTGGTTCAACCCTTACAAAAATTTCACATCTGACTTTATATATGAAATGATATGTAAAACTTATGTGAAATTGAAACATTTCATATATGAAATGTCTATTTAATATATGAAATTCCAATTTCATATGTGAAATCAAATGTGAAATTTTCGTAAGGGAAGGACTTCGTGGCAGTAACGCATTATTTATCTAATCAAATGCCGTTATAGGAAAACCCCGAATTTTATAGTCTGGTTTACCTTCAATGTTCTAGTTAAAGATAAGACAAGATTTTGTCCCAAAAGGTAAAAACCCCTTAGTTTTTTGCAAAGTGCTGCCCAGACTGTTTAAATATATAGAACTTTTTTTCACTTTTCTTTTGTTTAGTATTAGTTAAAGAAGAGCTATCAAAATCACTCATTGTATAATAAGTAAGTTTATTGAGCAATGACACTTTCTGAAACTTCTTGACGTGTGCGCCCACGGCTCTTTCGTACGTCATAGTTGGAGGAGAACGACATTATAGAAGATTTTATACTAAACAGGTGGACATTAAGGAAAACCGATATCGATAATACTAATCATTAATATCGATGAATCGTATTATTGATATCAATAAATCCAATCACTGATATGAGTAAATAGGATCACTGATAAAAAATTATTGAATGAGATTAAGCATGATAGTAAGAATTATTCAGACAGGGGTGAATGCTATCTGTCGCAGCGAAGCTGAGGCGGATAACATAGACCAAGGTCTAAATAATACTTGATATCATGCGAAAGCCGAATTCAATAATTGTTTTATCATTCACCTCAACTAACTGAAATTGTATTAAAGCTGATCAATGTATGACATTTTTAAAACTTCGCTAATTTGTCCTCGTCAAAAGGTTTTTTAAGATTTCCTCGTTTAAATATGCTGTAAAATATGCCTAAAACCAGCCTTGCCGCTTTTTTAATGCTTTCCGCATCCTTTTTGTTCAAAAGGTTTTCCATATCGTTTTTGAAAACTGTGGCAAACATATTATTCGATTTTGTTTTCAAAACGAGCTTTTAGTGGCGTCAATAATTGTAGAATGTGATCACTGACATTGGCATTTATGGTTTCATGCAATAGTAAAGTCTTCCTTTTTTCCTGCTACCTATGATGTGGGGTCGGCTCGTCGAAGATTCTATGGGTGGCATGCTTCTTGATATCAAAAACACAATCGATGTTTCTTTCAGTTTAGTGATTCTTTCTTGTCTTAAACTATAATTACAGACATTGCTCTAAATTGGGGATAGCTCCAAGGCTTTGTCTCTAGATATCCTATCGCCATATCTGCTAAATTTATGATATTTAACGTCCTTTAGGAAAACGCTTTGATGGGGTAAGCTCGTATTTAAAAAATAAAAATGTTTATTGTGTTTGCGTATGTAATTGCAAACCGAAGAGACCTTCGGGAGAAGTTGAGAGCAGATAAGTTAAAGACCAAAACCGAAAGCCGAGGGTTATTATTTCTTTTATAATATAAAAACAATGAGAAACAGACAAATTTTAAACATTAAAAACAAATTGATTTGAAAATTTTCTTTGATTGATTGATTGGTTGATTGGTTGAGCTCAGATGTGTTTTGCACAGGCTAACGCAAACACGGCTAAAGGCCAGTCAGCGAACGCGTTTTATTGTTGCTAATTTATAAGTCGAAACACTGGACTTAGTAAACGTTCTCTGTCAGCGGTCAGTGAAGCAGTTTCACTATCCATTATTGTTAATTTATCATTCCGTTTTATCAAAACCCCGGTCAATTTCTTTTATCTCTTTCGATCATTTATTCCAGTCATGATCTTTTATTGGAATTATCTTATATTTGTAATTGTATGTTATCTGTTTGGGTTGTTTAACCAAAACTTACAGGAATGGTAATACTCTGCTTACGGAATCTACTTCTCTTTTTGATACATGTCGTTTCGAATTTCTTGTCACCCACGATCTATCGTGCGCTGATGATTTACATTTTTACAGCGAAGTATATTTTAATACGCTCATGACTGAAGACATCTTTCGTTATAAGCAATCCATCTGTCATTATATGCGGCTTATTCCTCATATGCACTGATCTTTTTATTATATGTGGTCCATTTGTCATTATATGTAATGCACTTTTCATTATACCTTAACTTATTATGTGGTAATTTCGTTATGTGGTTATTTCATTGTGGCCCTTTTATTTCTTCGTTATGTGATGTCTAACATGAAGTACCTTTCGACTAACTGAAACACAGGCTCAAATTGAACCATTTGTAATTTGTAACAAACGATTTGTTCGACACGTTGAATAGTCAAATAGTCAATAGGCAATAGTATTTGCGTTAATAGCCCTGCTCTTAACCAATTAGAATTGAGAAATTTTTTCATGTATATACTAATAATGAAATACATGATATAATACTATGTATAATACGCAATACGGAATAGGAATAAAAATGGCGTCAATCGGTGACATGCAAAGAGTTTTGGAAAAGCTTGGATTTAGCTCTCATACTCAACGTTTTATAGAAGAACGCGTTACTCCAGATATTGTTTGCGGACTTTCATTGCACGATTTTAGGCAACTCAGCTTATCTAATCCTAGTGAAATAATTTCTTTGAGAATCGAGTGCACGAAGTATGGAAATGCACAGCCATCAAAAAGAAGTCCAAATGAGACTACTCATGCTATGTTTGAAATAACGAGGGAGCTATTGGAGAGTTTTTTAGAAGAAGATTTCTTGATAACGAAATTGCAACAATGTTATCTGTGTCTGAAAGCACAATATATCGTCGAATGAGAGTTTACGGTCTTAGCAAATTCAGCTTTACTGACATTTCTGATAATGAATTGGAAGTTCATGTTTGTGAAATGGCCAGAGAATTCCCGTAATGTGGCGAAAGTATGTTTAAACAGTTGCTTAAAGGGAAAGGGATAAGAGTTCAACGACATCGATTCGCGATGCCATTCATCGAGTTGACAGCCAGGGTGTAGCAAATAGAAAGAAGGGTAAACTTCATCGTCGAATTTACAACGTTAAGGGACCGAACCAGCTATGGCACATCGATACAAATCACAAGCTTATAAAGTGGAATTTTATTATTATTGGAGGAATAGATGGCTTTAGTAAGTTACTTGTCATGTTGGTTTGTACTAACAACAACAAAGCAGAGACATTGCTTATGCATTTCATAGATGCAGTTACAGAGTATGGCTTGCCAAGTCGAGTAAGAACAAACAAAGGATTGGAAAATGCTCAAATTTCAGAATATATGTTGGAGAAAAGAGGAATCAATCGTGGCAGCATCTTGACTGGATGTAGCACACACAATTAAAGGATTGAAAGATTGTGGCGGGATATTTACCAAGGTGTTCTGACCTACTATCTCAGTTTGTTTTATTTTCTTGAAGATGAAGGATTGCTAGACCCATTTAATGATATTCATATTGCTGCTCTTCATCATACATATATGCATGAGATCAACAATAAACTTATTATGTGGCAGAAGGGTTGGTCAAATCACAGCATGAGATGGATTGCTGGACAAGCGCAGAATCTCATTGCAATCGATATCTCCAGTGAAGACCTGAGAGAGTATGGTGTGGAAGGTCATGTTCGTGATGAAATTGCTGAAGAACACGAAGGCAGACCCATCTTTACTGCACCAATTCTTCAACTGAGTGAAAATTGTCTCGCCGAACTATCCTCACTGGAAAAAAATCATAACAACTTTAGAATTGAAGTATATGCTTCCACAGTACAGATCATTGAAAGGCACACAGAAGTGTTTCGTTATGACAGTCTTGAAAATAACCAGCTGTGAAAAAATTTTGCAAACAGATGAAAAGCAAACATCATCGAAATTTCCATAAAACTTATACAAGATGGAGTTGAACTAATTCCACATAAAGCCATTAATAAAATAATGGCATAGTGCATTCAAAAGACATTCTAATTTATATTATTTATCAAACATAACTTTAACATATCTTAAAATTACATATTGCTCTATGATGAAATTTTTTAAAACATTTTGAGAAATATTTCTTAAAACTTTTCAGTTTAAATGTTACCAAAAGGGTTACAAAAAAAAGCCTCATCGTAAAGGGAAAACAAGACTTCCTCTACTGGCATCTGTAATTCTGACGTTTAGGACGCATAATACAATGTCATGCAATTAATGCATGTGTTGGCTGTTGGTAAGAATGATGTCGTTACTTCAGCAAAACGAATTGATGGACTTATTTTGAATCCTAATAATGGCTCTTCATCAATTGATGTGGCAAAATAGAGAACCCACCCAAGAGTTCTGCTTCTTCTTCCAGCTGCATTTAAATAAATGAAAGTATTAAGAGTAATCATTGAATTCAAATTCTGAAAAAATATAAAAACAGTCCTACAACCAGGCAAACCCACCAGCAACTTCTATCAAGTACTTGCATAAACTCCTGATTCATGTTTTCTTTTGTTTGAGCCTTCAGGACTGAATTGTGCAATCATGAACATATTTATTTTTCGAATTGTGAGGACAGATGTTCGATTCTGATGGAAAATCTCTTTTACTTGTGGCATTAGTTGACATACCTAGTTATGAGTATGGTGCAATTGATTACATGATTGGAGGTGAAATTAATACTTATTAAACTTTTCTGTTCATTGCAAGCAGTACAGTAAAAGAAAAAAATTAAAAAGATATTTCCGACTCAATTATTTTCACTTGGAATATACCAACTCTTTTTAGTCCCTTTATCAAATTTTATATAGGAATGGCTGGAGTTTCTGCCTCAAATATTTCGTTCAACAGATCATCTGATATAAACTGCGGAAGTTTTCCATTTTGCAGTACACTAAGACCTAGATGAATGAATTATGGTGCATTAATTATCAGCTAGCATAGTGTTTTTTTCTTCATTGAGAATATTCCTGTGTCGCTTAGTAAAAACAAAGAAAAACTACTTTGTAACATTGTATTATCAGAGTAGGTCAAAACTAACCAATTGTAGCAATGCAGATGAAATACCCTTAATAGCTCTTTTAACATGATTTGGATATCTAACCATGTAATACAAACAATTTTATAAACTTAAGTTCTCACCCATTATTATTCCCACGCAGATGTACTCATCAGCCAAAAGGTGACGCAAGCCTTTATCAAAGTATTTTTCCTAGATTTCTAACAAAATCAAACGAAAAAATTCTTTTCTTGGACCTCCTCGATCTTGTGCCAGCTAGAATTTAAAGTATATAAAAATGAAGTAAAACTAATAAAGCACCAAAATATCAATTAATTGTGCCCATCAACTGTAGAATTGCAAAAATTTTGGCATTACCTCTCCATAAAATTGGACTTCTAAAGTAAGAAATATGTCTTCTAATCCAGCAATTTCATCCATTCCAGTTTGGAATATATTAAAACGATCAACCAAGATGTAATTGGTTGCCTCTTCTAAACACTCATTCTCATTTTCAATTTCCAGACTTCTTCCTTTTAGTGCTTTGGACTGCAACAAGCTTATAACTTCTTTTGTGCTGCAAATTTGGTTTTCATCACAATATTGTAAAACAACACTCACGATACTGTTGATGTCTTGAGCAACCAGTGGTTCATTTGTATTTTCATCTGGTTCATTTGTAAGGTCAGTTTATTTGTCTATGTTTTTTCTTGGACTGTGAATAAACCTAGTCTTCATTAAACTTTTCAATATTGTTTTGTTTAAAGATGTTTGACTTTTATATATTTCCTACATTTCCTTTTGGTGGTGGTAAAGTCACGATTTGCAAATTTGATCGCGTACAGTGGCGTAGCTAGCGAAAAACATTTGGTCGGGCTCACGAGGCGCCACCATGGTTGGCGACGAGCGAGAGAATTTTCCGAATTTAGACTCCCTAGAACGTCGGAAACGGCTATCTTAGAAAGCAAATGCGTGATATTTATGCAGGAAATAGAACCATTTTGGTTAATTTAAATTGCCGAAGGATCTTATAGTAAAGCAAAGAAACAGTTCAAAAATAGTTGCAGATATGTGATTTATTTTCTCAACACCACATACATAAATAGATACCTATGTACATCTTGTAAAGAAACTTTGACAAAAGAACCAAAAAAGACTCAGATTTGTCATCAACAACTATCAAAAGTTGTGATGCCGTTCATTGTTGTGCTGAAATGACAATCAACATTGCCTGCATTAAAAAGTTCCCGGAAAAATTCTCACATGCCATGGACGTAAGACATCATCAGCTTGCTATCAGCCATATATGAATACCTATTTGTATAAGAAAGCAAGTCTTCATGGTTTTTCAATGAACTTCTTTACTACATCATCATGCAATGTGTTGGCGTCTTCTTTCTCTGACAGTATGTCTTTGTGAATGGAAATCCTGCAAAGAGAACTAAAACGTCCTTGGCTCATAGTATTTCTAAGATAATTTTTTACCCTCTTCAAACAAGAAAATGACCTCTCAACTGAAGCACTTGTAATTGACAAAACCCCATTTATCTTTAAAACAGTTTTACAACTTGTGGAATACTAGATTGATAATGAAACTGAAAAATATATTTCAATAATTCATCGCATGAATCACAGTGAAAGTCTTTATCTCTGTAAATAAAACAAAGTTGGCTAACTAGCATTGGTATGTCAAACATATCACCATAAACCTCCTTTAGAAGATTTATCTTTTCTGAGGGCACTTCACCTTTCCACATCTTAAACACCCTAGGGTTAACAAGGTCATAAACCTAAAACGCTCCATATCCTGAAATCGCTCAGTCAGCATAGTCACAATTGTGTCAAGAATTTCAAAGTACATTTGTTTGTAATTATGCCGTTGGTCATACCTGGTTACTGGTGGTCCCACTTTCTCAACGGCCAGGTCGTACACCTGACAATATTCTGTATCATTTCTCAGAGAAGCAACAAAGGCCTTGAATCTTTCAAACCTACTCATTCCATAATGAAAGTCAGTGTCCTTGTCTTGCAAGATAGAATAAAGTATGGATGACTGCTCAAGAATTCTCTGGAAAAAGTGTACCAAGAAACAAAACAAGAAGCCATTAAGGTAGCCAAGTAAACCAGTAACCTTACTTAACGTTTCATCATCCCAACCTATTGGATTATCAGTAAGATTTTCAAACATGTCTATCAGTTTCTCATAGTTAGAATGCAAGACATTGATGACATGAGCCCTATAATACCATCTTGTGTCACCAGGACTAGGAAACTCAAGCCTATGGGATTATAGTAAATCTTTTCTTTTGGGGGGAATTGCTAGTAAAGGTGCAGAAAGCACTAATATTAACAAAGAAAATCTTAACAGGTAAGATGGAGGATGCAGCTTGACATAATACTAGATTTAGTCTATGGGCAGCACAGTGAACAAATTGAGCATAAGTATAATCCTGCTGAACTTGAGCTTGAACACCATTGAGATGACCAGACATAACAGATGCACCATCATAAGTCTGTCCAATAAATTTCTCTTTCACATTATTATATTGACTTAACTTACCCTTAACCACTGATGATATAGCAGTTACAGTCCTATCACAACTAACATCAACAAACCCAAGCTGTCTTTCAATGACACTTTCCCCTTTGTCCATTCGAACAATTACACTCAATTGTTCTTTGGTAGAAACATCAGTTGCCTCATCAACCTGTATACTTAAGAAAGTGCAGCAATATATTTCCTTTAAAATCTCATCCTCTATTATCTTATCAAGACAATCAATCAAATCATTTTGAATATCAGGAGAGACTCCAGTAAACCGCCCTCCCACAGCAAGGTGGGTTTCAGCAAGCCTTCCATGTAATCGCCTTTCAAAAACAGAATCCATCTTGGCAAAACTTTCAAGTAGCTCTCTATAATTTCCTCTATTCATGCTGCTACTAGATTCAACATGCCCCCTAAATGCAAGCTCTTGCCTGGACTAGTATAAAACAGCTTCTGTTATGGTTTTCAACATTTCCCTGTTTTGCCTTACCTCCTCGTTATGACGCTGAATCTCTTCACGTCTGTTTGTGACATGAGACAGTCGATACGAGGCTGAAAACCGTAGGTCTTCCAGGTCTTGTAGGCACCCATGGCGATTTTGCCTTCTCATGCTTCTTACAATCGGATAGGAAATTCTTCATGTTTTGAATCCCGTCTGCGTCCATGAAGATGACGATCCAGGGAAAATAAAAGACAAGGCCAACAGAACAATGCATTCTTTTCTGAGCTACCACAAAGCCAATCTTTCTTCGAGTACCAACTTTCCTGAAAGCTTCTATTGCCTGTAGTCGCTTGTAAATTTGGAATTGGCCGCTGCTTTACGAGTATATTTTGCTCGCCTGATTGTCGAACAGAAAATGGTTTCTTTTGTAGTTCACTTATTATATCGATTTCGTTAGCCGAAGCCATTGTAATTTAAGTTATCACGATTTCCGAAGGTATATTTCGAAAGCTCAAACTTCAAGTCACGCTTTTGAAAATGAGCCCGACAAGATGTTGTTAAACGTTTGAGTGTGTTCACAGCTACTCTCAACCAATCAGATTACAGATATTCCCACTATAGATTTTATTACTTGGTCGGGCTGAATTTTCAGAGCCCGACTAGATGTTGCGAAACAGCGCATTTGAGTGTGCTCAGTTGCTGTCAACCAATCAGATTGCAGATAATCCCACTATAGATTTTACTACTTGGTCGGGCTGAATTTTCAGAGCCCGACTAAACAGCGTAATGCCTGGCACTAGAAATGCACTAGTCATTGTTGCTAAGTAACGTTTAAAAATATGATAATTTTGCTGATAACGACGCAATTTGACAAATATTACACTAATAGACTGTGGATTATTCCAAAAAGAGTCGCAGAATTTAAAATTTTCGCAAATCCAATTTTAAAGAAAACAAACTTTTCATTTTTGGGAAAATATTTGGTCGGGCTGGGCCCGACCAGCCAGACCGCTAGCTACGCCACTGATCGCGTAATAGATACACATTCGGACAAAAAACTTTAATAAATAATCATGTGAAAACTCTGTATATACATCAACTGGTGGAATTGCCTGAAGGACTTTTAATATATTTGTCCCAACGTTCGAATTTTTGGTTGCAGCAGAAAAGCAATTCACGAAAGTATCTTCCAGTGTCTTTATGTATTCTAGGTATCTTCTAGCTGGGACATTCAACCTACCAAAATTCTTACTATCATATGCTTTGAAATACCAGAAAAGCTGTTGATCACTGTCAAAAACATTTAATGTCAAAATTCTCTTGCATTCATCACAGCTGTGCATCTTAATGATTTTTTCAGCAAGTAGCCAGCAACATAGACTACAGCATTATCTTGATTGATTTTAGAAGTCACATTATGTTCTCTATAATCTGCTGTTCCAATTGAAACAATGCTTGGATGAGATTGTGACATGTTGTCTACATGTTTTGGCTTTGATATATTTGCTGTTGTGCATTGAGCCAAGAGGGCATTCATATCTTTAGCACAGTTGCCTTTTGATGATGTAAGAAGCGCACTAAAAACAACTTTCGAAATGCTCTTGTGATGAACTGTATTGGTTGTGGAATTGTCGCAATTCCCCCCTTGTTGTCTTATGTTTCCGAAAAAATTTCAAGTGGGTCGGTGTTCAGCCTTCTGGTAAGTAGGTAAGTAAAGTTGTGGGCTGTTTGCAATGTACTCCAGATGTTTATAATTGCACTAATTGTAACCAACTAACCTTTTAGAGATTTTATCCTGCCTGTTACATTCTTATTGCCATTGAAAACTTTTTTAATAAATTGTAAGGATTCTTGCGAAAATGTGATGTGTAAACTCTTTGTTATGATTGGTCTTCTCAACTCTTTGATTGCTTTTAGATTGGAGCTATTTACACAATCAAAGAGCGAATCAAACTTCAAGAGAAACTCTGCAGTTTCACTAGCACAAGATAATAATCATCCCAAGCTAACATATGTGCAAATAGCCGCTGCAACGGTATGACTGCTGCAACGGCATGCGGTCTAGGGAAATGAAATTTTTTTTTCAAATATTGAGCTTGAAGAGCGCAGACAAATAATTGAAAAATCTAATCATTATACGTTCAATTTGGCCGTAGACTGTTTTCTCTGCTTCCCGTCGGCATGACCACCGGGTTACACTCAATGACTTAAGCGTTTGTTTATAGCCTTCATTTTCTGATTAAATGTCACTAAAAAGGGCATGGTGCTTGGGGCTGGCTTCCAGAAAGTTGTAGAGAGCTTGGATGTTACTTAAAGCATTCCGCACATTCCACTAAACTCATTTTGAATGCTGGGGATGTCCATTGTGCATGTTTCTTCAGCTGCTGATTTAGCTTTGAATTTAGCCATGGTATATCTTTGCACCTCAAATTAAGAAGCTGCAAAAAGTTTCCATGATTTACGTCACAACTTCTATCCAACGCAGTTTGTTTTTTTCTGTGTCTACGTTGTGCAATATTTTGTTCGGCCATATACATTTTCTTTCACATATTTGTGGGATTCATAAAGCTTGTCTAAAACTGAAGTTTGTCGTCGTCTATTGGCTCTGATGGACATCCACGTCTCCAAGGCTCTAAGATGGTTTTCGCTTTTATGATGCTTTATTAAGCGTTCGGGCTTTTTACAGTTGTCAAAGAAGAATAATCTTTCCCCGTTAAGTATTTCTGGCATGTAAAACAGAAAGCTTTCCTTCCTTCAATATCGTAAGACAGCCACGGGTGTCATTCATACCAGTCAGGTTTAAAATCTGTTGTAAATGATTCATTTCCAACATTTCCAATGAGTCACCCACATTATCAAAAGTATCTGTATAAATAGCCTCTGTTTGGAACGCTGCTCACACAGTCAATTTCAAATTGTGATGTTGACTGAGCACTGCTTGGATCGTTTTTCAGAATATCGTCAGTATTCAATGGGCCATCTTCACTTCTTTTCCTCTTATTTTCAGGAGCAAAACTAAGTCGGCTTTGTTTAGTATCCAATGGAATAGCAAATTTTACCGTCACGCCTTTATGCTTTGTGTTTGCATGAGTTTCTTGGTATTGGGCCATAATTTCTTTTCGACAAATGGAGCACATTACACGATACCGATAGGCACGTGTTCGTTTCCTGGATGACAGCTCTAACATACTATTCAGAACTTTAATCCTATTTTTATTTTCTGAGTGAAGAAGATATTGACTTCATTTGTAAGCTTTGTTGTTTTTACTGTTTGATGCAGGGATTTTATAGTTTAGGAGATATATAGGTGAGACGGATAAAGTACTTGAAAATCAAGTGTACAAACGTAATGTAAGTGTGAGTGTTTTCATTATGCATGCGAGTGAAACTAGGATAGGCTATTCCCTATTTCAATTTAACTTCTAGATTAATTGTCACGCAAATTATTTACGTCACTACACTCTAAGAGCTATTATATTATGATTAAGAGCATGTAGACTTAAATATGCAGCTACAACACAACGCGAACAAATATCAAGTTATAAAAATCATTTTCATTTGCTGCCCCCAAAAACGGAGTCTTCCCAAATTTTGGGGGGGCCAACGACCCCTCAGCCTCCAGCCCGTACGCCTATGCGCATGCTGAACAAATAACTCTTCCTTTTTGTGGACTGTGGAGCCTTTGTTTCGTAATGTGTTGTCATGCATAAAAAGAAGTCGACGAAAATCTTCCTCAAAGACTGGTCAATTAGCTATTTGCAAGCTATGTTGTCATCACTTGCATTTAGATGGAAAACTAGCCACAGCGCAAATATTTTTGTGTTTTTATTCACTGGAAGAACATTTACGAAAATTAACTTTCCAAACACGAGTTTTGCTGAATTATTTACATTTCAGGAAGAAAAATTTGGCCTGGCTTCCTCTCTGTTGCTTGCGTCAGGCTCGTAGCTAGGGTGTAATTAGTGCAATTGCCACAGCAGAAATACATTTCACTGCTTTCATCATCCACAATATTGTTAGTGGCAATTTCCGGATCATATAACGCAAACTCAGATCTTTGAATATAAAGTTTCTTCTCTTATGTTTCATATGTGAAATGTACCAAGCATTGGGCCATGGAAAATATTTTTTTCACATCTGTCTCACTGGCTTCATCTGGTGGGAGAATACATTGACTATCATTATTGACCATCTTGTGAAACTCACCAGGCACAAACTCTTCTACAGTTCCAGGCTCTGCATTGTACTTGCAGTAAAAGCAGCAATCGTATTTGAAGCATTTGCCAGAAGAGGATGGAGGTTTTGATTCAAATTTTTGAGATAAATGTTTTGCTACTGCATGCATCTGCACTTGCTTCCTACGATGATTCTTTATATTTGTACCAAGAGTGCTTTAAATGGTGTTTTTTTCACGGAAATTATAAGTCTTCGAAACCCACTCCCTTTGAATGGCCTCCTTTCTCTTTCCAGTAACAAGGTATGCATCTCTAAATGCACCTAAGGCAAATTTCTTTGTTTGAATGAGAAGTTCAATTTCCCTCTTCTTCTCTCCATTCTCTTGACTCAATGTTGAATGCTTCAAACATAATGACAGCCTTGCCTTCAACAACCAAAACTTTATTTTAAAAACGCCGATTTAGTTTCATTTGACTCAGCGATTGGCAAGCATTTCACGAGTAACTCTCATTGGACTGATTCATATTCAAACGAAAATTTCAGAATCGAAAAGAAATGCCATTCAATCTTTCAGTTACACGTAATGGAATCAGTTATTAAGATAACTAATCCCGTTCTCTGCCGACAAAGGATTGTGTTTTTAATTTATTTCCCGGAATGTGAAATGCGGAGCAGTAAAATCTTTGATTTGAAATAGGTTGGGGAAAAATATAAAGTGGTAAGGATTTCATGTGATCTGTAAATAACTTGCTGTCTTTGTATAAACTAATTCCCATAAAAGTTGCGTGAAACAGCCATTGCCAAGAACATATGACGTTTTTCATTGTCATTCATATAAGTTTGTGAACTCCATATTTCACCTCAACCCCGTTCGAACAAACATCACGTTCCAGTTGTAATAACGTAGCTTTAATTGACCATTTATGGCAATGGGCAGCTAGGTGTTTGTTTTTTAAACCAAGAGATCGTGGAATGTTATAAAAACTTTTTGCCACCGAACATCCGAATTAATGATTTTTTACATTGACAAAATCATTGCACTTACTTAGGCTTAAGCGAGAGGGGTTAAGCAGAAATTTGCAGTATATTTATACTCGAGGCCCCCTTTACTTGACACTCTGACAACCCAAGTTAGGTCACTGATCGCAAGGAGCTTTTCAATAAAAGATTTATAAGATTTGCTGCCTCGTATTGGGAAATACCATTTTCCAATTGTTGCCACTTGCCAGTTCGCTTATTGACTTACTGACTTGGTCAGTAAAATCTTCTCGTGTTTACTTTTTTACACGTTCAAACAACAGATTTCTGATGAAAAATGAAGAATGCTCTAAAATTTACATTATAGGACCAAATGATTAACGTGTAACGAGAAAGGTTTTTGTCAAGATTTCCCCCGTTTCAAAGATAAGTTTTTTATGAAATCAACAGACCAGATGAAATAACAACCCTTCCCCATCGAAACGCCCAGTAACATATTTAAACAAACCGAGTAATTCACTGCCGTATTTAATACACAGTATGGACAACATAGATCATATGGACATCTTCTTGAAGTTATTTAAGAACACCGATCAACGTATTATTTTATCTAGTGTTGTTTGAATGAAATGAAGTTGCAAAAAATGTAACTGTGAACTGCAGCTACATCCTTGCACAAAGGCAAAACCATACGTGTATAGTAAAGTGATAAGATCAAACATTAGATGGGTTAGCTTCGAGTTATAACGATTGGGCAATCTCCCAATCGTTATTTTTATAAATAAATCTTGAGAAGTTCCTGGATAGCAGAATTCTTCCCTTTTTATTGAGATGGATCTTTCCTGGATTCAATTCATTCTCAGTGATATTTTCATTTTCAATGAAATGCCAATTTCTTTTAGCACACGTCTTTTTAAGACCAGCATCAATTTGTCTAACTTTAGTTGCTGATTATTTGTCATCTAGCCGAGTAATTAATTTTGATTGATTCGGCAAACGTGATAGTTTCTTCAGCACAAAGTATAGACGTTGTATGATGTCTCAAGCTCTTTGTTCCAATATGAAGTATTAAGCGATCGGGATTTTTTCTTTATAGTGGTTT
Source organism: Xenia sp. Carnegie-2017 (assembly GCF_021976095.1). Lineage (NCBI taxonomy): Eukaryota > Metazoa > Cnidaria > Anthozoa > Malacalcyonacea > Xeniidae > Xenia > Xenia sp. Carnegie-2017. The sequence goes on along the minus strand of NW_025813484.1, from coordinate 5,834,815 downwards.
TATGTAATCTGTCATGTCCAAAGTTTTGGAACATGGAATTATGGCGACTTTTTCCTATTTTTTTGCATTTGACATTTTACATCCATTTACGTGTTACATCATCGAGTCTCCAACTATGATGAAGAAGGGGTGTACATGGACAAACATGTTTCACGATCACATTCCCCACTGCCATCATTATTATAAATTTTTGCACGTTTGAGAGCTGGTGTTTTGCTTTTATCTTTTTCTTGAGATCCTCAATTTGGTGAATTTTTGGTGAATCTATTTTTGTTCTTTTTGCGCTTCTGTAGTTTCCATTTCTCGTTCTTGTCTTTATCATTGTTGCTCAAGGAGAATTTGTTGTGACATTGATCTTCTAATAATGAACATTTGTTGTTTATAACGGTATTTGCAGTATTTTGGTTTGCAAATGAGTTTTCTTGAGCATTTGCTAAAGACAGCTTTTTCGTAGCATTATTTGTTATTACCTTTTTCGATCTCTTCTTTCTATCTAGCAATGATTTAATATGTTTTGTTTTCATCATATTTGTCATTAATGATCTGGTTTAAATCTTGCTTCGAAAGTTCTATCGTTGTCCTAAGAGATTCATTTCTTGTTCTTTTTCAGTGAGTTTCAGAGCAAGGTTGGGCGTTTTGGGATTTGCTAAATTAGCTTCTTTATTTTGATTGCAGAGAATATTTTGGCTTTCAAACATTCCCTTTTTTGCCAGAAGATATTGTTCTATTTGATCTTCAAATTTGCATTGCACGTGGATCTTAAGCGTAAAATTTTCGCCGCTTAAATTGATAGTTTGTGATGCAAAGTTTTTAAATTGGTATTTGCAGAATCTGAATGAGCTGAAGTTCTGTCATGTTTGTCCATGTATAACCCTTCTTCATTGAATGCCTCAATCGATGTTTCGATCTCATGAGCAAGTGCTCATATCATTGTAAGTTCTAGCTTAACTTCTGCAATTTCCAATGCCAACTTGTTGCATTCTTGACATTCAAATTGTTCTGCCTGAGTTTCTTTGTCTTCTTCAGTCGACTTATTAGGCGTACCTGGAAGGAGTTATTTCGAATAGGTACTGCCTCAAATTTTACGTTAAGCACTTGATATATATTAGCGATTAATTGATCGGCAAGCGTGTCTTTAAATAAGATGTTGTTGCTTCTAGTACGCCATGTAACAGATAAGATATCGTTCTCAAAACACCATGTCCCTCCGCTGGGTGACTTCCAGTGAAACTTATCCGTAAATTTGCCTTTAAGTTTGCTCGCAACGAGAATCTTCAGCTTTTCAAGGCTTCCTAACAGGACAAGCTTCTTTTTAATATCAAATTTATCGAATAATCCAGCACCAGTTGTACACAGCAAAAAATTTGTTATTTATTTTAAGGAAAAATGGACTTATTATTACAACGGCCTCAAAGTCAATGCTGTTGAAGGAATGTGTATTTTTTTGAAGCGCTTTGCCTATCCATGCAGATATGTTGATCTTATTCCAAAATTTGGCAGACTAGAGCCACAATTGTGCATGATAGCTAATAAAATGATGGATATCATATTCCAAACATGGAAACACTTATTTGTAGCATTGATCAACCTTGGAGCATTGATCAACCTTGGTTGGAAAATGAGCATTTGCAGAGCTATGCTGAAGCAATTCATTTGAAAGGAGCAGCCGTTAGTAACTGTTGGGGTTTTATAGATGGCACAGTCAGGCCTACATCAAGACCTGGACGATTTCAACGACTGCTTTAATAATGGACATAAAAAAGTACATTCGTTACAGTTTCATTCAATTGTGACTCCAAATGGACCAATTATCAATTTGTTTGGACTTTTTGAGGGCAAGAGACATAACAGTGCAATGTTGGCAAAGTCACAAGTTATTCAAGCACTCAAAATTCATTCATTTGACACAAATAACAACACACTTTGTATCTATGGTGATGCTGCATACCCTGTTCGACAACAACTTCAAGGTTCATTTCGAGGAGCAAATTTAAGTGATCTTGAAAAGGCATGGAATAAATCAATGAGTAAAGTCAGAGTATCTGTTAAATGGATTTTTGGAGACATAATAAATTACTTTAAATTTTTAGATTTTAAAAGAATCTTAAAATTCAGTTAAGTGCAGTAGGCAAAAATGTACATAACATGCTCATTACTTCTCAATGCAGGAGCAATTCTCTATGGCTCGACAACATAAAAGTTTTTCAATCTAAACCCTCAAACAATTGAAGAATATTTTCGATAAAAAAATGATAGAAAAGCTTATAACTTCCCCCCCTTAAAATCAGAATAATATAATAACAATAACAATAACAATAACAATATCATACTTCCGTATTTACTTTTGTATATGTTTCTCTAGCTTTGTTTATTAGAAAACTTTGCAGTAAAGTCAAGAGTACTTGTGTTTGTTGTTGCTGCTGCTGCAACATTGCCATATTTATGCTGTGCATTTGTTGAAGAGTTTGCTCTTGCAATCTTGTTGTGTTCTCATGTTATTTAGCCCTTTCCTCAAGCTCTTTTTTCTCATTTCTTTATCTTCTTACGTTAAATTCATTTTCAGCTTGTTTTCTTCTCTTTTTAACTCCATTTCCTTTCCCTTTAAAGGTATTTCCGAGTCTTTTTGTTCTCCTTCAAAAGCCACTTTTTCTCTAATGAAATCCAATACACTTGCCCCACTTGTTCTTGTTTGTTTATTACTACAAGTTTGCTCTCCACTTTTTCTTACTTTACTTACTCTAAATGATTCAAGAGAAGCTTTTCTCACTTGATTAATTTCTGGACGTGGCCCTGTTGTAAATTTAAGATTATATCAATTAAAAGCATGCAGTTTATCGAATAAAAATGTATACGTTCAAGTAGTTGTAATAGTCTAGGGTTTCTTGCCAAGTGCAGGTTGATATCTTTATCAATTATTGTGGCATTTAATTTTTAACATATTAAATTTCATAATTATTTACCTAAAATCCTATCTAATTACTCCCAGACTTTTAAAGCACTTTTTTCCACAATTGATAAAGCACTCAAAAAGTACGGTCTCTCTGATCCTGACTGTTTCATACGATCCTTTAGCTTGCAATAGCTACTTCTTAATTTCTTAATTTTTGTTTCAATTTGGGACGTTGTTCTGTCGATATCTGAGTACTCTTTCAACATCTTTCTAACTTTATCGTAAACATTTCTATTATTTGCCATTCCATTTATAGAATCTTGGATTATTTGTTCACCATAGGCATCCATTAACGCAGTAGTTTCTTCTTCTGTCCATCGTGTCGCCGAATTAGCCGCCATATTTTATGTTTTTGGCACCGTGCCGTAATTGAGTATTACATCTAGAACAAGGCCGTCTTTTAGGTACGTGCCCAGACCGTTCACAATTTCGAGCACGAGCAATGTGTTCACGCTGGTGCTAAAACAAACTCTATGCCAGGGCACTAGTGCCGGGCACCTAATCTGAATGCAACATAAGACGACGTGAGCTGACCGAGAAGATCTAGTTCGACGACGCCGTCGTCTTTCTTGTGAAGAGTGATTTACATTATATGAGAAGACGACAGTTTTTACGAAAAACGACTTTCATCTTTTATGCAATTTTACTGAGTTATTTGGCATTGACATACATACATACTTACATACAAACATACATACATATATTTCCACATTTAAAAAGAGAGACAAACGTTTTTCCTCGATTTGGATGTCGAAATTCGAGATAACTGTTTTACAGGAGGTATTGTATCGCTTAGCGTTGATTCCGTTAAATACTTTTTCTGATGTATATTTTTACACTTATGATGATCTAGCTTAACGAGGTGCAGTTATGCCACACGGATGACGTACCTGAAACTGCACTTAAACATAAGTGCATTTGGGTAACTAGTAATGTCAAGTGCGTGGTTTTAATTACAAGTATGTTTAAAACTAGGATTGGTTATTTCCTCGTTTTTTAGTGGATAATTCTAAACAAAATATTGTGCACTCTATGTACGTCAGTATACAATAGTATAGACGTGTATAACCCGACTAAGTGTAAATGACATACCTATAAAGGTTTTTATTGATAAAACGACTTCCACATATACATGTTATGGATTATGAACGTTTTACAAATTTTGAACGATGTCTTAATACGAGATGTAAAAACAGTAAAATTAATAACTAAATATTTCACTGTGTACGTCTGCCAGTGTAATTTTGGCAAAGCTTATTTAGAATATTTCATTAGTTGGTTGAACCTGCGTCCCGTGTCGCATGCCGCATAATCAAAGAGATATTAGAGGTATTAATATTTAATTATTGTTCCTTTGCTGTATGTCTTTTAAATCTACTGTTCTAACTGGTGAATGTCTGCAGGCTCAGCCTCCCTCTCCGCCCGTGGTAACTTGAATCCCTATGCCATAAATCGCATCACACACTCGCATAAATTGACTTTGATTTATTACATTCATGCATACACTTCACTTGTCCTTTACTTAAGATTTTCGATGCAAATTTCTCCCGAGAAAACTCAAAACAATGTTGGCTTGCTTATGAGCATCAATGACTGAAAGTCTCTCGCAAGATCGTCTTTGCCAAGCATTTACAATTCATCCATAAATTTTTCACCCTCTTGAAAAAATTCCCAGTTTGGACAGCAGCATTCATGTCAATATATGAATTTGTAAAAGATTTCCATAAATTCCATATGATTCTAGTTTAGTTTCTATCATGTTTTAGAAAATTACTATGAAACCATTAAACATTAAATTTGAACAGTGAAGTGACTATGTTAGTTCAGTTATCTATTAGTCGAAATCGGTCAAACCAATCAACAGCAAGACAAAAATTTGAACGATTACACGATAGTAATTCGATTCCCTTATCGGTCCGGCCACCACGCTTATAGGTCGAGATTATTCCAGATCGTCTACTGATCTGGCTATTGACCAATCGAATAGCTTAAATAAGCTTTCTTGAACTCCTTTATCAGTCGAACCAGTCGAGCCACTCCGCTTAACAGTCAGCCAGTTAATATAATTCTAGATATGTTTTTATCGACTGATCTGTTTACTAAGGTGGTATTTGTATAAGTTTTCATACATAAATCAGAATTTCGTCAATGAAATCCAAACGATTACAGAACGAAAATTTAATGATCAAAAAAAAATTGTAATCATTAAATTTGATAAATAATTTTTGAACTATAAACATCAGTCGCGTGACTGATTAGACATACCCTAGATCCGCTCATATTTAAAAATCGGTGCTACAAAATGATTAAGGATTAATCTTTCTATGTTAATTTCAAATGATGTGTTTAGCTATTAATCTTCTATCGCTGCATGATTGACGAAAAGACTAAAAAAATGGAAAAACACTTCTTGAAATTGAATTGCGAAGGAGTCCTTCATCTTTTTGTGTATATAATATATAGATAATAAATTAGCACATGAATTTGCGTACTCAGAAACCCTTGGTCACCATCTAGCTCCTTCTGTACACACTGCTGAGCAGTGCATTCTTAATTAAAACATTTCATTGAAATCGTTTATAAAGTTTTCATTTGTATCGTAATCGCTATCATCGCACTCATCCGGCTCTTTTATTGAGCTGTCATCTTCAGAGGCGTAGTTACTGCAGTCAGAACAATCGCAAATGTCCGTACATTGCAAACCAGACTTCACACACGAGCATCGAAGATTCTTGCAACCAGCTTTACACTTGCATGTTACGCACTCAATAAGTGTATCAGAACACTTGCCAGATACAAAGAGAGTGTACCTAGGACCGAAGGAGACACAAAGGAAATGCAAAAAAAGAAAATAGGAGCAAAAATATATTTTATATTTACCTTGAAGCATTAACACGCGCTGAACTCTTATCACCATAAAGAAGACATACAATTTTATTTAAAGAAAGCACAAGTTGCTCAGGAAGATCAGATGTCGAAGCAAGTCCTTTAAATGTTTCGATAAACTCAGGGTTATCATGAAGTACCTTCCAAGGTTTCCCTTTTCCCGTAAAGGCACTTGTAGAATCGCAGCCTACGCCGAAAAAAGAAATTATACCAATTAAAGATTATTTTTGGCGCTTTTTACTTTTCATTTTATGGTGATGAAGTCTTGTTTTTTTTTCAAATATGCAAAGAAAAATTTACAAGGTTTTATGGATGTTTGCTGGACATATAAAATGTACTCACCCGTGAATGGATGAAATCACGGTAAGCATTGGCGCAAATCCTTTACGAGTTCATCTGATATCGATGTGATATTTATGGCTCGAAATTTTTTACCAGTTCCCGTCAATAAATAAAGATTACCAATTTTCTTCTGCATGGCAGTACAAATTACAAAAACATAAGTATCGGGGGTTTTCAAGATAAGATGATCATAAGTTTGCGCTGCATGCTTTGCATAAAGTAATAGGCGAGTATCTGCTTCTTCATGGTTACACTCGAGCTCAGGAATATTTTCTCGAATAACTTATTCACTGGCTGATTTTCTGGAGTCAACCTAATGCACTTAGTATTGCTGCTTACATAGAAGAAGGACAGACCAGAGAGCTGTGGTGATAAATAAGAAACAACTGCCATAAGAGACTCTTTGTTCTTACCAGAGCTCATAAACTTTTTCCATTGCTTTGTTATATTTTGGTCTTTGCTAAAGATATGGACAGTCTGGGAGCCTTTAGAGAAAAATAGTAAAACTGTTTAAAAACTAAGATCAGAAAATTGTTCTTATTTAAATCAATGATACCTTGGACGCTGGCTTGACGTGATCTTTCCGTGTTTTTAATGCTTATCTCATGATACGTATCATACACAAAATCCAATCTTGAAGCTTTCCACTGCATGGTAAGCTGGATTAAGAAACTAAAAGAGGAATGAGCAAACTCACCAAATGACTGATTAACGATCTTTTCAACGACAACGTTTTCCCTTTTGTGCGCTTCTCTGAAACCTATTTAAAGAAAAATCGCATTTTTTAGGATAGCGATACAATTTTATATTTACTTACCCGATGACGCTGTCTTGTTACTTTCGTGGAAGTAGAACGCTTTTCAGGATTTGATGTCTTGTGTATTGTAGGGACAGCATCATTTTTTAACACCGCACGACTAGCAAATTCTGATCCTGGGATTGTGATGAAGGGATTCTCGAAATCATCAGCCCGAAAATGTTCCGAAAAAGTCTGGAGTTTGAAGTTCGGGACCATTTAGCACGCTTTGTTCGAAGAAAAGCGACCCACATTCTCCGTCTCTTTCTCCCTACATCGTCGTCTTCGGGAAATTTATGAAGACCAATGTTTTTGAAGGGTCGGGAGCATTTGAGCAACCACCAGCTACACATCTATTCGGCATATTTTTTAAAAAATGGAAAAAAGTCTCTGTCGCTGTAGCCTTATAAATGTAAATAAGTAAAAGTTGCTGATGTTGGGTTCCTCGCTGTACGTCACTGTACCCAGGCTCTCCATATGTCATTTTGCCGGTCAGAAATTCCGATGTCGCCAAAAAAACCATTTTTACAGATGCTTAAGCTCAAAAAACTAGTTAGCATTACATAGAGCGAATTTGTTTTCAAAAAATAAGTTTATTCGGGGGCTATACTTCTTGTTTATCAAATAAAAAATTGATGATATGCACTTTAATTGTAACCAACCAAGCTTTTAGGAATTTTATCCTGCCTGTTACATCCATATTGTCATTGAAAACTTTAATTTTTTAATGAATTGTAAGGATTTTTGCAAAAATGTGATGTGTGAACTCTTTGTTGTGATTGGTCTTCTCGATTCATTGATTGCTTTTAAGTTGGAGCTATTAACACAATCAGAGAGGGAATCAAACCTCGAGAGAAACTCCGCAGTTCCACTAGCACAAGATGATAATCCTCCCAATCTAACATATGTGCAAATAGCTGCCTAAACTGTAAGACTTTAAAATCTGCGTACCATATTTGTCTTTTCTTTTTTGGAAGTTAGTTAAATGGATTTGTTAAATTGTCAACTTAGGAGCAGTTCTGATGTGTAGCATTTTGTCTTTTATATAGAATTCTTTTATGTCCTTCCAACTGGCAACATGTTGTCCAAATTGGAAACTGTACCTCATCAGATTGTTTCCTGTGCACTTTATTATATGTGGTGGATGAAACATGAGGTAAACTCTCTTGTTATTGTGCAGAAACCATGGTTGGTCACAATTTACATTAGACGAAGAGATAAGCTATAGAAGTTGGACCCCATGTCTGATATAATGCCAAAAACATTTAATCCAATTCCCTTCAAATTAATAATTAGTTCTTCGACTACTTCTTCCAAATTATCAACAGGACAAGACTCGTTGATAAGTACATAACCCAATGGCTGCTTCCACCTTCGAGAAACATTTCTTACCATTAGTATAATATCAGACGCTGCTAATTTGTTTGTTCTTTAAACCCCCCCAAAGTCGTCCACACTTACCATGTTGTCGTTTGTGAGGTTGTAGTAAAGGTGGGTCTCTAAAGATAGCTAATCAACACATAATGTACACGTCTTTTCTATTTCACTCATATGTAGTACTTTCTCTTTCCATAGGTCTGATGTTGTTTGTGGTATGCCTGTTTTCATTGGAATTCTAGAAACAAATCTTCTTATTGATGTCATTGATGGCAGAATAAGAAGCTTCGATAGAAGCCTGTAAGCTTTTCCACTAGCACGGCATAAAGAAACAGCTAATGATCGTAATTCTTGTTAGTATCTTCGACCATGTTTCTTTTTTGAGTGGAGCAGCTTCATTTGTAGCCTTATGAAGCTGGCTAGATGCTCAGGTAGGTGTTTTAGTGCAGCTTCTAATGTGCATTATCTTTCACCAATCACCACATTTGTTATGTTTTTGCTCAGCCTTTGTATTTTTTTATTCTTAGGTTGAATTTTTATTTGTTGTTTTTTCTTCCTAGTGGTGTTATTTGAGATGGATTCGTTTATTTGACCACTGAAGTCTCATTTTCAGCATTCAGGTGCATTGTCTAAAGAAATTTTGTCGTCATTGAAAAACTTTATTAATTAGCTTATGTGTAAAGTCTTAAAGTAATCTAGCTGTTGCAAGACTATTACATTTTACCTTCTTCATTTTCATTCGATTGATTCATAAGAATATTATACATTTGGTTGCTTTCACTTGTTTGATTTTCTTCTATGAAGAAATGTTCAACTACAGAGTTAGATGCCACATAAAAAATTGGGGAAAAACACTCTCCAATCTTTCATCTCATCAACATTGAAATTTTTACCATGCATATTGTCGCACTCTTTGCTAAGTTGCTCTTCTCTTAGTCCTTCAAAATGTTTTAATTAAGTCAGTATTAATAGCTTCATGTACATGGTATTGTCAACAACTAACCTGTAGCATTGGCTCTTTCTTCATGTCGAGATTTCTTTGCTGTAATCAAATTTTTTATAATCATTCAGTTTTTTTTGTTTCTTTGTCTTCATTATATGTAGCTTGCTAAGTAAATTAAGTGTATAATTTTAAGAATTTTTTCCTCATTTTTTGTAAAAATAGCGTTTTATTGTTTTATTTAAACTTACTTGACATGTGTTTGAATATAAAGTATGAAAAATTACTTATTTACCTGATAGAACATCTTGAATTTCTTTTCTTTCAATTGTCCTTCGTTTTCTCTCAATTTAGGGGGAAGATTAGGAATTTTGAATGGAGTTGACTTACTCAGAGGATCTAATCTAATCCAGGTTGGTGAACATGTATTCCTCAAATCGATGTTCACACAGTTTACAATTCTTGTAAAAATATTTTGCATTTTTTCCCAAAAGACCTTCACGATGACAATTGTTTACCCATTTTTCTGATCTGAAATGCAAAGAAGTGCTTGAAAACTTTATTGCCCAGGCAGCAATACATGAAATTTCAATCATACTTGCAAACAAAAAAATACGTTTTCCTCACTGGATCCTTTGGAAAATGAAAAAAACTTAAATCACGATGAGTTTGTTTGCCTTGAGTGAAGTTGATGGCAGCACAATTAGTTCTTGACCCATCCTTTAGTTTGTTGGCTTTTGCATTGAAATATTTTTTAAATGAATGACACAGAGAGAATAAACCAAAAACATTGCAATAACTGCTTAGCTTTCCAGCACAAAATGAATGGTGGTCGTTGTTACTAATTAAATATACAAATTCTCACAGCAAAAACTTTCCAAGTTCTTTATTAAAAAAAAAAAACAACTTTATTGGTTTTACAAACTTATACATATTTGACAAAAAATTAAGTGAAATTACAAATTTTCATTTGCAATGATGCAGATGCAAATTAAAATAACTAGTCAAAAAACCTGAATTCAAACGTCAAACATATAAGTACTTTAATGTTTTATAAAGATATTCATCCATATTCTAAAATGACTAGGTCTTTATCACAAAAACCTTCTTCATGCAGCAGTAGGTCGTGTAAAGCCAGCCATTAAGTAATAAATCCACTAACCATTCTATTAAGAAAATCTATATTAGAAAATAAAATGAAAAATAACAAGACAAAATACAATAAAAAAACCTTTATTAGTCCTAAACAACAAATATACTGGGAAATTGCCTTTCAATATGATACACGTTGTAATAACATTGATCTCGTTGTAAACAATACAATTCAATAAAAGAAACTTATAAAACCCGTAGAATACGAATAACGAACGTGTATTGTATTAGAAGTATGTATTAAAACAGAAAGTTTTAGAATCACATTTTGTATTAGGAAATTTATTATGATGAACTATGTAGGGACAATTATTATAATTTTTTGTGTAAAAATTGTTTCTTGATGTATTTAATAGTTTCTTTGATATCGTTAATAATAAGTTAAAGTGTTTTCCTACTTATAAAATCTTTTTATTGAATGTTTTTTTTGGTAAGCTTCAAGGTCACTACAGACAACTCCTTTCTTAATGACATAATATTCACAATAGATATTATATCATCCATTTTTACTAACATGTTTATCAACCCAATAATTACGCCAGTAATGAATGTAGCTTTTACCCATAATACTTTCAAAAAAAGCGTAACAATAATCAATTAGTGAAAAATCCCCCCAAGTACCAACATTACGACATTCTTCCCACATGATAATTTTGTAATATAATTTTATTTTATTGTTTTAAATGTTTTTTTAATTTTTAAAATGTTTTTTTAACAAACATTTTTCATTAAAATTCATTTCATTTTAATTTCTTCTAAAAATGGTAGGTACTATTTATACTCTAATTCTAATAAATTAATGTAGAAAAATCTTGTTTTATGTCTTTTCTAAGTTTTCATATCTTTTTCGATTTTTTTATACATTTCTTTTATATCAAACTCAAATTCCATTAGTTTTATAAATTCGTGAATTTTCTCTGCATTTTTCTTTTCCAATTTTTCTTTTTTGTTAATTTATTAATGGTTTTAGTTTGTTAATTTCATTAAAAACTTTTGAATCTACAGTAGATTCAATTTCAAAATACATACATTTTGTACACGACGATTGTTTACATTTTTTCTGGAGGAGAAAGACCATATGAATTAAAATTATATAATCCACCAATAGCAAGAGGCACCTCTTCAAAAAATCCACCTTTATATTTTAAAAGACCATGTGCATCCTTCATATAATAATTTTCTAATTTAAATGTTTGATTATCCATGTTTCTATAGTCAATTCCAATATCCTTATGTTCTATCATTTTTATTTCAAATTTAAAAACTTTTTTTCAATTTTTTTTAGTTTTTTATTTAAATTTTTTTCAGAATCTAAGGTGGTTTATCTAGATGTAAAATCTTTAAAACTTAATTCGCATCAATTATTTTTAAGTTTTCTTTCTTTTTGATTATCTTTATCTGCTGGTGGCATATCTTCCCATGGGTTTGAAGAAACAAGTGGTCTTTTCGCCATTGATAATGTTGAAATCTTCGATTAATGATTTAGATGTGCTTTGGAAGTCTTGGTGTCTAATTGATGATGAGTGGAAAATGTTCAAGTCAAAGTATAGTTTTTCCTATTACAAAATATTACAGTGTTGCTGTCTTCAAATATAATTTTAAGATGGAAAAGGTATTGGAAATACTGTTGCCGTCTTCAGGCGTAACTATATGATATATTTATATATATATATAAAATAAGATGTAGTACTTATTATGTATCAACTTTGAAGTCTGGCTGACATTTGAGTGCTAATTGCATAATATCATTTCTTGCTGGTAGTAATGGCAGATTGGCGCAGCAAAACTATTGTATTCATAACTGATGACGATGAAACATCGGATAAAGTGTTGCTGTCTTCAGATCGGAAAAAGCAATGTGGAGTTTTGAAATTTTTTATTGAAATATTTATTAAAGTATTAGAAAAATATTTGGATGAAAATGATGATAAACATCAACATTTTCGTTGTCACGTCGGCTTTATAAATCACGTTGGGTTTCAGGCAATTTCCATTTGTCGGGCATAGGTGTTTCTGTCTGCAGTTACAGTTCTGTGGGGGGTTGTTCTTGTTCTGAGTGGTTTCTGGGTTAAGTCTTTTTAAAATAGTCTTGTTGTGTCTGGTCATGAAAGCTTTCATATTTTCGCCACAGCTGTAGCTTACGCGTATTGTGTGTCGGTTGAATATCTTTGAGAGTATAGTATTTAGTGGGAAATGTTTTTCAATAAGTTTTCGTGGCTGGTGTGTGTTTTTACGTTTTTGCTGTATAAATGGTTAAACCCAGCGACGTTATGTTTTTTGTTGCACGTGGTGATTGCATTGATGTTTGATGGTTTAAAGGTGAGTTTGGTTGGGAAGCTGCTTTGTTTAAGATCTTGGTTGTAAATTGGTGCGGATTTTCGAAGGTATCTTTGCTGGAGGAGAGTGTCTTAATTTAGTTGTTGATGGATGTGGGTAGTTGGCGTAATACCGATAGTGGGTGGTTGGACGATCTGTGAATGTAAAGAGGCTCGTCGTTCGGTTTTCTATATGGGTTGTAGGTGTCGTTGCTCATGTTAAAGGTTACGTCAAGGAAGTTTGTGCGTTCATGGTTTGTCATCGCTGTGATTTTCAGTCCAAGCTGCGCTTTTAAGACACGCTAACGACACAACATTAAATCAATTACGAACATTACATACCGCAACAAGACAGAACTTTCTAAACACACGTGGACACTGAAAGAAAATAAACGAAACTTCAACATTAAATGGGACTTCATCAAACAACTTCCACCTCCGAACAAAAACCAAAAAACCTGCCGTCTTTGCCTTGAAGAAAGACTACTTATCCTAAAAGGACGTAAAAAGAACATTTTAAATAAACGTTCCGATATCTTTAGTGCATGTCGTCATGTAACCTTACACCTTCTAATCAATGTATATTGTCAGCGAATAATAAATAATCATTCAGTTGCCTGAAGATCGCCCAATGACTTGAAACTCCGAGTAGCGACAGCAAAAACTTGTCAATTTTATTTCATTTTATCTTACGCTCATCTAATATATAGAATATTGAGCACACTTTTAGCCGGGAATATTCTCCAATTAACATATTTACTAATTACTAATTATTATTATTAGACGCTCTAAGCGTCTACAAGCTAAAAGCACATGTAGGTATGTGTAGAGATAAATTCGAAGAGCGTAAGATAAATGAAATAAAATCGACAAGTTTTTGCTGTAGCTACTCGGAGTTTCACGCCGTAAGGCGATCTTCAGGAAACTGACAGATTATTTATTATTCGCTGACTGTATTGAATAATCGCATTGAATGATCTCATTCTTGATATTTACATATAGGAATAACATGCATGTTAATCGCTAGTCATAGATGATGCCCAATTTTTTCCATATTTATTCGTAGAATTTGACAAATTCATGTCAGTTTTTAGGTAATAAACGTTCTATATTTGGTTGACAGGGGGTAATAATTAACAAGCTTAAAGATAGCATATTTTGAGCTTAAATATTTTGCGAGTTAGTATTAAAAAAATCCCAAGTCAAAGTTTAAGAAAAACAATCTTTTATCATTTGCAAACGTTTTCAAGTTTGTTGAACAAAGTTCTTCTTTTGTTTAAGTTTCAGTTTGTTAACGCATTCGGATTGGCTCACAGCATGAAATTGTCAACAAAAGCGCTGATTGGTTTAACATTATTGGACTTTGCTGCTTATTGAATATTTCAGTGACCCAACTACGAGAATGAGATAAGCTTGTCGCACCAACTTTCCAACAGTATTTTAAAAGAACTTCATAAAAGTTACGTTAAGGCATGTTTTTTAATGATATATAGCAAAATGTGAAGGATTATTAATGCAGATGAATTCTAAAGCTATTTAAATATTCTGTGATACATTAAGTTAAGAATAAACATGAAATTACATATTACGTAATGTTTACTGGTGGTTACAAAATTAATAATCAACGAAGGAAGTTTTTACTTAATAAGTATTGACTAAAATGTATAATTATTTAAAAGTGCTGTTCAACAAAAGAAAATATTGACTGCAGAATGTATATTCTTAAACCAATAAGACGAGAATAAGCATATCAAGGCTGCTGATAAACACTATAAGAATGAAACTTATTACTGATATGCATTATTACTGTGACTAGATACAGTAGACTTGTTGCTAGCATCAGACTTCTTAGAATTCTTTCTGCTGCATATACAATATAAACCAAAAATTGCCAAAAATAAAAGTCCACCAAGAACTGGAAGTCCAACAGCAAGAAGATAAAACATCAAAGATTTTCCTTCTTCTAAAACAAAAATATATAGAATAAAATCTTTGCAAATTTTATCGTAACTGCATTAAAACATATATTTTTTTTACGTAATTTTTCCAATCGATTGTTCCAAAAGCCAAATTATTTAAAATTCCGTAGGGTTAGTTGTTTTCACTTATATGTTCAACCCGTTACCATACCACGCAGTGTGTTGAAAAAAAGGAAGATAAAATTCGAAATATTTTGGCTGGCTACGCCATTGAACTGGTTAAAATATTCAAAAATGAAATAAATTAATTCAAATTATATTAACCAAACATGCCTTGCACAAGAAAGTAGGAAGTATAGCAAGACTGCACGAGGGTTTACATAAAACGATTGCGTGAATGCTACAAAATTATTTTTACAATATTTGCATTATACCAGATCATATTATAATAACAAAATTTTGTTTGACGAGTACGTTGTACGTTATATATACTTGCATGTTAAAGACACTGACAATACTTTATTCGAAGATGTATTACCGTATTAATCAACTCAAGCCATGGTGGCTTCCCATGAGTCTATAAATCATTCATTCTAACGCCTATTGCTTAGCTTTGTTGATGCTAAAATCACCATGGATCGATAATTTCTTAAATTGCTAAAATATTCTTCATTATGAAACTTTGCAGCAATTCAAAGTAACAAAAACTTACCACATGATTCATTGTTAACAAAACCCAAGCGTATATGACCATCACAATCCGTACATGTTGCGTTGTTGCCTCCACAAACACCACAAAAATCTGGAGTTTTTCCACTATTCTGTACACCGTCACAACCAAATATAACAGGATCTAAGACTAAAATTTAGAATATTTCATTTCCTTGTCTGATTATAAATATGAAATCTAAGCCTCATACAATTTGTACACCCGAAAAAGCAATTCATTCTAACGGCATTTGTATACACGGAAAAGAAAATTCCCCCCAAAACTGGCTGAGCTATAATTAAAAGCAAAATAGAAGGTGCTTTAAAAATGGCACGATTTAACTTTAATTCATCCCTTAAATAGGGCAAACGCAATTTGAATGAATTTCATACTTGAATCTCATATTTTGCAATGTACAGTAAGAGAAGTTTGAATGTCTATTTAGCTTATTTCAAAAACAGGCTTTTTTAGCACCATTTATGCTGCGCCCTTGCAATATGAGAGTATGTTTTTAGTGTTTTATTACAATATTTAAATTTTATGCTAAATTTACTTACCCACTTTTGATTGATTTCTTCTTTTTTCGAGTTCACTGAGCGATTCCAAAGTTGCCTTACCGATATTCACTTTTCCAGTAACAGCAACGTCAAACAAGCATTCCTTATTTTTGCCACAAACAGAGTTTGCCTCCCTCTCCAATCTTAGGTTGGAGAAATGCAAGTTTGTTTCATCCAAGAAGACAGGAGTAAATCCATAATCAACAAAAGACTCGTAACTTTTCCCACCATGGTATGTAAAAAGACTTTTGTTTCGCTGAACAATCCCTGTACAAAACCCAAAAGCAAGTAAAAATTCTACGCAATTATCTTTCTCACTTTTTACTAATATCAAAAGAGAGGCTCACTTTTGTGGTTTATGATTCACCATTATTCACCATATCATATCATTTTTGAAATCATTAAATGTAGATATGTTGTACTATTAGTGTTAACATAATAGCCAACGTTACTATTTAACTAACACGAAGTAGATCTCCAACATGGAAGGAATACCTATTTATGTATTTTATGCTTTTTAAGCAATAGAAGACATATTGAAATTGAAATGCCAAAAAGAGCATCTCTTACAGTACTTGCCTTAGAACAAAGTTCTCTATTGCCTAATTTATTTTGTTTAAGTAAGAATAAATCATTTGCCTTTTTAGTATAATTAAAATATATATATATATATATATATATAAAAGTATGCTTTCACTGTAAGAAAAAACAAAATATTTGTACGAGCAAGTACGAATGTTGTTTTAAACTTGACACTTTTGTTATTAGTAAAACCTACATTTTGACCAAATTCGTAATGAAGCGTTCGATAATTTGTATTTGTTTGAATGAAACTTCCATTTGGCAACAAAATTCTCGCTCTTTGCTTCCATCCCAAAATCCAAGAAGGCCAGACGTTTTTCCTAAAATAGTAAAGTAGAAAAATTTTGTCTTACACCTAATCAATAGATGAGCTTGCGCTTATATCATTGCTATATTCATTACATGTTATATTACTTACTTATTACTTATTACTTACTACTATTGATTTCTATCAAACTAACTGGATTTGCAGCAGGGCCTGGGAACTGTTGTCAAAAACATGGATGCCAAAAGAAAATTTTGGATGAAAAACTTTTACTTGAAAAATTATATTTATTCTTCGCTCCCTTCTGATTTTTGAATGCTGTAATGTACTGTTTCAATACAAATTACAAAATACAACCAGGAAAAATAACTACTGAAACCTAAATCATGAAGATATGCTCTAGCGTTTTATGTAATACACACATTAATACGAAAAATATATAGGTAAAGAAGTCGACAAGGCATGAAAAGTTTTAGTTTAACCCCACAGCTACAGCATGTCTACTGCTAGATATATCTTGACTATGTTTGCTGTTGCGAAGCTGCTAAAGTGCTAGGATACTGGCTGTTGTACTTGTATGGTAGCAGAATGCTATTTTGCAAGCTATTGCAATAGCATGGAGAAATATTCATTACAACTCAGGACCAAATGATGAACAGTACTGTATTTTTTTATGAGAAATTATCATTTACGAAATTGTAGCATATTGGCTTTGTTGACATAACATTTTTTCTTGCTGCATGAAAACAAAATTGTTTCGATAGTAATCTCTCAATGAAGATATTTCCCAAGTTTCATAAATATAATTGTGCATTACGTGTAATGTTTTGGCATTTTGTAACATGTTAAGAATCAAGTTTGGACAAAAAATTTGTTTAAGAAACTAAAATTAAACAAAAAGACTTTGCCACGGCAATTTGTTTGTAACGGTTCACCTTCACACTTTGTAATTCAAAATTGTTTATAAATTTCATATTTAATTTATTTAATCATTTTATTTATTTCTACTTCATCTTCATCAGATGTGTGCAAGTTTATTGTTTACATTTTGGCTTCTTATGCCTTCAACTTCATTGCAGCCAATGAACAAATGTGAATCTTGGATCATATTGAATTACACCAAGGGTGAATGTTTGTCAGTTGAGGCATTGCTATACTTTTTATGCACAAGGTAAAATTCTTTTCTTGAATAAAAATTTTAAGGTAGAAGCAAATATTGGCTCAGTATTGTCTAAAGCAGTTCTTTTACTTAGGTTTTGATTTATAAACATCGTTTACTATTACAGTGCAAACCTTATTAACAGAAACAGCAAAGGTCATTGACAACGTACAGCTTAGAGCAAACCTTTGCCCATATTTAAAACCTTTGTTGTTTGCAAGGTGTCACTTTTTTGAAAACAAGCTAGGAGTTGAGAGCTAGGAGGTCAAGATCTTTTTGTAGTAGTTGACAAGTGTGGCATTTAATTTCAACACAACGTTGACTATGCTCAAATTCCCATCATATATTCTAAAAAATATTATAAACAGACCCTAATCCATTTCCTGAGAATAAATCGCTAAAACTCAATTCATAATAGGGGAATTTTTTTGATTAGTTTGATGCAAGGTATGCACATTTCGAAAAGTTTCACAGCGCCTGGCATGCATTTACCGTATTAAATAAAATGGTTGGGCCATAACTAAAGCATAACGTTGTGATAAAAGTTTCACCAAAAAAATGCCATAACACCGCATGTAGAGTAAAAGGAAATAATAAATGTTGAAAACTGAAGTATTTGAACACTTTGAACGATGAAAACAATTATCTTGCTTACTGGCAGTCTCATGAAACCACTAAAATGTTTCATTTCTTTGCACATCTTTGACAACCGTATATCTAACACATTTTCAGCATGTTCTATTGATGAAGTTTTAAAAATATTTTACGATTGCAATAATACTTTTAATATTCTTTGTCGTCGCATACATATTATAGAATAGGATTATAGTGTTGGTTGAAATCAGGAGGAAGGAGAAAGTTTATAAAACATGTGCCTGTGCATCTCCGCTTACATTTTTATCGAGAATTTGCCATATAAGAAATGGCGGCATCCATGTTTTTGACAGCATTTTGCGCTTAACAAAATATAATAATTTTGATGCGATTGTACGTCCAGGTAATTAGTATACATGTCAGTGTTTACTACCTATTACTCATTTTTTATTACTTTTTATTTACTATTTATTACTTAGTATTTATTACTTATTGCTTATTGTTTGTTAATTATTACTTTTTACTTAAAACTTATTCTCTAAAGAAGAAGCTAAAAAATTAAGTAAGCAATAAAGTAAAAAGAACAAAAACGTGTTATTACAACGAGCTTAGTGATTTTAGAAGTTTAGCAAAATCACCAACGCATTTTCTGTGCGACATAAAAAGGTAATTAGAACTTAGTTTAATTATTTGCATGTAGATTTTTCCGACAAATTCCCCAATTTCTGATGAATATGAAAAACTAAGAATAATCACTTCTAGTGTCTGTTTATCAATGTGATCTTTGCAAACTATATGACTTACTTCAAAATAGGAATATCATTAATTTTAGTCATGTTGCATTCAAGTATTATAAAAAGATGATAACCTTTAAAAGTTGTTGGGATTGCAATCTGGTAGGTTAAAAAAGTTTCTATTGATTTTATTTCAACAGAAACTCCAGAAGAAAAGTAAATTCCGATTTCTGTTCGATTGTGTTTAATCATGAAAACGTTGCTGAAATCAAGTCTTCTTTGCTCATCAAATTCCACCTTTCCTCCATTGACAAATGCAACAATTGATCGTCGGCTGTTGTACTCAACCTTTGTTAAAAAAAAGAATTGCTAAAAATGATACCATATGTTGCTACATTATGTGCATTTTGTTTTTTTATTTCAAAAACTGAAGTATATTTCTATTATTAAAAACATGAAAAAATAACAAAGAAAAGATTGCTTTATTTCAGCATAAAATTAAAGAGCTTATGATGATTTGTCTGATAAAAAACATATGATATTATTACTACGTTTCTATGTTCCACATGGCTACCTGCACAACATCACTTTCCGCGTTTTTTATTGCCAGTGCTGTCAACGCTGTAGCTCTTGTACTAGCACCACGTGAATTCAATATTGATGTCATTCTTCCCTGAAATTTTAGTTCTTCACCATTCTCGATATTTAGTAGAATATACTCGCCGTATCCATTGAATGTGTAAAACGTTCCATCAAACGTAGACAAATGTGGATCTCCTCTAGTATCAGCTGGTAAAGAAATTCAAAAGAGTATGATAAAAAAGAAAATTTATGGTCATGGGTGGATTTGAGACTATATTGGTTAGATTCGTTAGTTGTATAGTATGATTACGCTGGAAAAGGGTAAGACTTTTTAATATTACATGTATGAAGTACACCCCTTCCTATATTATGACAAAAGCCTATTTATTGATGACAATATTTCAGAACATTTTCTCCTAAACTAATAAACATTCTGTGAAGTTACTTTGTTTTTGCTCACAGCCCAAGACCCTGGCTCCAAAGATATTTTCTGCCAAAGCCGAAACTAGCATTACAAAAACACTTTGCATGCCTTAGATATGCCAAGTTAAAATAATGCAGATGATTATAATCTGGCATTTTTTCGCAACTTTTGCTAATTAAAACAACATAATGAACCACTGATCGAAATGATACAGCTCTGCCAAATTTGGTGCTTTGCTCATATAACAAACGATTTTGCTAAAAATTGGTCTATAACTGCCCCACTTAATAGAACATTTTTAACGCAGAAAGGTTAAGTTATTGTGAACTAAAGCGATAACAATAGCTGGCAAAAAATTTAAGTAAAGTGTCTTTCTCGATCGATTCTATAAAGTTCCTCTTATGTGGAATTATGTTATGAAGCAACAGTTTTATATCTGCAGAATTGAGAACCTTTATGTGAATTAATAATAAATGGCTTAGTTTCTTAAGCACTCTATGAAAAGGGGACTTGTGATTTTTTAAACTCAGCCTACAAATTGGACTGGAAGTCATGAATGTAGTTTACTTGTATTTTGTCAAGTGATGCATCGTGAAAATATTTCCCTATTATTGTTATTCTTTTGCAAATATACCTTAAAATAGTTTAAGTGTTTCGATGATAGGGCCGTTTTTAAGAATTTGTCTTTGTCATAATTTTCAGTTATTCTTTTTATACTTATTTTGGACCATTTCGTAAAATAATCTGTCAAATTTCACCATGTACGTTATTTCTAATACACATCTTTAACATTGCAAAGACTCACCAATAGGAGGAGCTAAATATCTGGATCCATCGTCTGAGGGCCGTCTTTGATAGTATTTTGCACAATTATCAAAAAGTGATAGTTTACAACAAGCGATCCAGGGCACGACATCTTGTAAAAAATGACTGAATGTACTTTTATCTGGCGATACAACATCAAGTGATCCTCCACCAGGAGGCCCCACTATTAATCGATTTAAAGAATCATAACAACACTGCTGACCAGCTCCTGATGGACTAAGTAAAAAAAAAATTTATAAAAATTATCGTTATACACCAAAAGTAAAAGTGAAATTTTTCACTTCTTTCATAGAAAATTATACGCTATATAAAATATGTTTTGGGCGATCACAATGCTGTTTCCGTGAAGTTTGGCAGTCTATTTGTCGTCCAAGGATAACAAACGTTTTCAAAATACTTTTCTGGAGAAATGGCATGCTCTATTAAATAAGTTGTTAAAGTACACATGCTCATGATTATTCATAAGAGCATTGTTCCATGCATTTCAAAGAAATAAAGGCATAAACAAATAAATAAGTTTAAGAAAATAATGGAATGTTTATCTGTTTGTTTTAGCATTTAATCCAAAGTCTTCATTCACTCATCCATAGTTTTTGTAAATACCAAAGTCTACTTAAAAACAACTGGCTTTAAATGACATACATATTTGAAATGAAACACTCATACGGAATCAAAATGTCCACGCCAGAAATTCTATGCAAAAACATTTACAAACTTAAAAAATAAAGTAGGTTTTGTACCAATAAAAGGAGCTTGTCAGCTCAGGCTGGAATGTTGTAGCTTGTTGTAATCAAACATTTCTACATTTTTATCATCACTTGCATCAAAGCATTTCAGCTCTCTATTCATTTACTTGACAATAGAAATTTAAATCAATGAAATTAATTTAGGCTATAAACTACCAAGAATACCAAAAAGATTTCAAAAGAAACATGTGGCAATGAAAATTTAGGAAATAGGGTGCATTTGAAAATAAAAGTATTGAAAAAACTTACCTGGGATTTCGAGAGCGAAAACAAGACTCACTCCCTGGGTGAAAAAATTTACTTAAAATTATTTTCACTCCTTTGTCTTCTAAAAATTGCTCATCTGCTCTTGCTTGCTGTAAGCTTCTGGGGCATGCGGGTAACTCATCTGTTTAAGAAAAGATACAAAAAACATGAGCATTGGAAGAAATATTAGCTCTATACTTCTTTTTTGTTTCATTGTAAATGTCATTTCAAATTAAGAACAAAAATTGTCTTACATACTTTGTAATCTTGCAATTTTATTTGCATCTTGTAAAGCATGCCAGGTTCTGCAGTAAATTTCTCCAACCACATGCAACATAAAAATAGGACTAAAAAGTCGTTTGAATAGTTTGCCAAGAAATTTAAAAAATCTTTTTTGTCGAACAACAGAAGCTGTGATGCTAACAATGGCGATGGATGGTCTGTCATTCAAATTTCTTTTTGTCGTATTGTTTCTATAAAAATAATCACAATTATTTGCACTTGCATATCTAATTTAGTATATTGTCAACTCAATATTTGAGTTAAATATCATAAATGTTTTAAATAGTATATTTGAATTAGAATATTCCAAAAGAAATATTTCCAATTAAAGTGTTTCATACCTATCAAAACACAATACCAAATTGAATTATTTAATCTTTATCATCTGGGAGTAAATATTTTTTACATCAATTTTTACTTTTTTCTTGATTGGCTTGTATAATGAACTTATTGTGCGCATATACAACAAACCTCTAAAAACTAAGGGCCGTTTATATGATTTCGGGTACTGGGGTTACCTTACCTGATGGGGCAATGTTATGTAGCGTTTACATGAGAGATTATTGTAAACTGCAAGTGCTTTTTTCAAGAAAATATCAAAGCAAAGGGCTTCTATACTTTGATGGGCATTCAAAGAGATTGACTGCATTAGTTTTTGGAAAAGTGATCAACTGACGAAAGTCTGTGCTGCAAAAAGGAGTTTCGACAATGAGGCGAAAGCCGTTGAAAAATATAAACATGGTTTTGTAAAGGAAAATATTTTAAGTTGTAGACTCAAATTCAGTCATAAATGGCCTTAGCCTGGGTTCAGCTCTTATTCGGTCATGTTAAAACATGGCCGTGTTGTTGGTTGTATTGAAGTAAAATGTCCATTTACAATTCGAGATTTAAAAATTAATGGTGGAGTAGAAAGTGGCAAGATTTCCTTTCTCAAAAATATAAAAACTGGATTAAAACGGAAAGAAAATCATCTCTATTTTTATCAATGCCAGAGTGTAATAAACATTTTGAGCATTGATTTGATTAACATCGTTGTTCATACAAACATTGACATGCATGTTGAATGCATTTATACAAGTATATTATGTTGGAAGACAAAACTACTTAATAATTATATTTCTTTTACATTCTTACTTCTCTAAAAAAAAGAAAAATTTATACAATAACAAAGTCTGCTTTGTTGTTTTAATAATTTTCCTGAACTACATTTACTGCATATGGGTGATTACTAAGGCATTGTTACAAGATACAACTGTCTATGTTTTCTCTACAAAAAGTGGGGCAAAACGTTAATAAAATAACAACAAACTACTAAACTTTTGGAAAGATCTGGGGCCACGGAAATATGAAAAAACATAAATAAGTTTCTAAGTTCTTAATTCTTGCAATAGCTTTCTTTCTACATGAATCCTAACAGAGGAAATCTTACGCGTTTCTCTTTCTTCATCCAGAGAAAGTCTCTTTGCTTTGTGCTCAGAAAAGGAGGATTATTTAATAATACCCCAGAAGGCAAGTCTCTTCTTACGTCAAATCCTTTGTCAGCCATAATCGAGTCTCCCTTCTCTAACATGCTAAATATACCAAAGTTATTTGTAATTGTTTGTCAAAACACCTTCCAACGTAAAGATCTGAAGAAAATGAGACAGTTCCAGTTGGACTAATTCCAATAAAACCTATGCAGTAATGTGATGCTATTGTTTGAGTATGTCACATATTGACTTCTACATGAGGTTGGTGTTTCAATAAAAATTTCAGGGCAATCAATGATTACTCTAGTTAAAAGATACATTTCTTTAAATGCTGTAGGCATTGTTTAATTGACTAAATCTCTAGAAGCCAAATTGGGTAAGAACAAAACCTTGAACGGAAAAAGTCAATCTAAGTGGTAAAGATACTTTGAATATGTGATAAAAACAAGCCAACCATTGTTGCTAAGTCTTTTCCCATCGGACGCAACTGAAACTAAAAAAGCACAATAAAGAATTCTTGCTCAGCAGTTAGAGATTTTTCCGAACTACGTTTATTCACATCATCTGAGGTAAACTTGGAATAGCTTAGTATTGCATCCATAATAAAATAACTACTCCCTTTAGGACCAAACGATTCAAACTGACGTTTAAATATGGAGTAGTCTTGGATTCCAGTGTAAAACCTGAAAATCTTGTCATTATTTTTAAGGAAATCCAATGAAAAGTTATCGTTATTTGTTTGCTCCATCAGATGCTCAAAATCAAGCTTTTGCTGCCTATTTTCAGCTTTCAGCTGATGATTTTCCATCCTAAATTTTTTTATCCGTGCTAAACGTTGAGATAATTTATCTTTTAAAGAAGTGAGCTCTATGGTCCTTACAGCAGCATCAACTATGGACTCATCAGAAAACAATCTGCTTGTTTTCAAATGTTTTGTAACTCCTACAAAAGGCATCCTTTTTCTTGCTTTTTAATTGGCCGAAGATAAGTTTAAGAAAGTTTTATATCTTTTGGAACAATAGTTGGAAATTGACTTAAGCAGGTCTTACGTCCACCTTGGAAGTGTAGAGAACACACTCGGTGCCTGGACTTTGGATAAAAATCCATTTATGATCCACTTCTTTTTAAGATCTGGAGACTTCTTAATTTGCCTCCAAGGAAATTGTGAAAAGAAAGCTCAAGATTTCTTTTGTTGTTTGAAAAGCAACCAGCAAACAAAATGTAAACACATCAGAAACCCCTGATCGTTCTGCTGACAAAACATCGTTTACCGTAGGCTCACTGAGACGTTCTGAGCTAGAAGACTTTTGACGACACGGTCAAGAGTTTTCAAAAGAACTATATAGGGCCTTAAGTCGTACTTCTTGAATCAGACACGTTACTAAAAACGGTAGTAAACTCTCTTTCACTACTGGTCATAATGCAATGTTTTCATTTGCGTAATTACTAAGACCAAAATGAAACGCGCGTTTCACGCTATGTGACATAATAATGCATGTTGCCATTAAAATATTCGACACACATGGAAGTCTGACTGATTCTTTTCATGCACACGACGAAGTGATACATCCTTCAACTCAAAAATTAACATTGGCTGATCTGTACAATATAACTACTTGTTGCTATTCTGTAAAATATTTCAGCTCAATTGTTAAAAATAATGGAGAAATAGCTCACAAAAGTTTGAATTGTTTTGTAATTTTACGCCATATTAATGTAGTTGCGGTTTTTTCAAACGGCTTCAATTTGTGACCTTATTGTGTGATTCGAACAGCATATGCCATTGTTTTTATCAACACATTATATAATAATAATGGACTCCGTCGATTTCGACATATGAGGGTTCCACGAAGTGGAACATCCTGGTTACTTAAATTATAGTGAAGGCAGCTGATCAGACTACAATCACTCGTACCTTTCACGCAACTACAACGCTGATATCAGCGTGACACATTTGTGACAAGGCTGCAACATTGCAGATGCAGATACAGTCCATCCGAGGACATAGTTTCCTCTACCAAATTTCCCTCACATGGCTTTGGTCAACCCGGGCTAGGTTTACAGACACATTGCCAGATGTGCCACGAGCCCAGTAAATGAAAACATGAACAAAAATATCTAAAATTTTTATGAAGAAAGTTCATTGAGCTATTTTGGTGAGAGTCTTAATGAGTCTATAGATGATCGTCGACAAACAAATGAAATTGTTGGCTACTAATTTGAGCTAAGACGATTAAAGCTACAGTTTAAGTCGTCTGGTGGTCTCTAAGTGGTCTTAAAGACGTCAAGAAGATGAGAACCACAATATTAAGGCCATTTCTGCAAATACTGATAAATGATGATTGAAATTTACTTTATGCCTAAATTTGCTGTTGCGTGCGCCGAAATCTATTAAATACTCAGAATGCTTTGTATTGATACAAACAACATTGAAACAGAAACTCTACATACGATATGGGCAAAAACATAAATTGCCACATCAAGTAGCTTATCGTCAGCTTGTACAATGGTGTTGGAGAGAATATCATCATTTCCCAGACGAATAGCAGGCACATTATTTGTATCTTTTTGTCGCTCTTGTTTTCTTGCATTAAGACAAGCAATTCAAAACTGTAACTTCTTCAGCTTAAATTGGTAGCCAAGAATTTCACTTGCCGTCCAACTACCATCAATAAACCTGTCAATCTCGCACCCAAAGAGCTTAATGAACTTTAATTTTTAAAATTGTAAATATTTTTTCGCATTCTGGCTTTTAATTTTAACTTGCAGTTCACATCACGCAATCACGTCACAAACTCAAGCCGCTGAATTATTTGCGTCTGCAATGATATGGCGTCGCTTGCATAAAATGCCAGTTTCTGTCAGCTATTTGTTCTTCAATTCAGCAGAAATATTTCACGGAATAACTACAAATAGTACTATCTTCTATATGAGCCAGTGGTGATTTTTGAGTGGAGTTCCCCTTTGGGATAATAAAAATATATGATATAGATTTTTTTCTTCGCATCAAAGTTTGTTTTTAAATTTTTTAAGACATAAAGAAATATATTGCAGAAATTTGGGCTTAAGCAACAAGTTTTCATTTAGTTTTTGAATCAATCTTTTTTTCGAAGATTAGATTTCTTTATACCCTGCTGTATCAGTACCATCAGCATTATCTTGTGGGCTTTTCAAACCACGCGCAAACTTTATAGCATTTTCTACAAAAAGTCACGGTTATATCCTGTTACAAAATAAATTTTTAATCTTCAGGTAAGCAATGTTCAATTGACTTTATATGTTTTTCAGAGATGTTAGTCAGGCAGATAAATGAAGAAAATTGAGTAAAAACTTACCATACCTAGGGGCAAATTCATTTTATACTAGAATTGTACATAAACACCTTTAAAAAACGTGTGAAGAAGTCGGCGAGCAAAAATGTTCTTGAGAACAAAAGGTCCGACTAATAACTTTTACCGACAGCGTTTGGTTTGTTTTGAGAGGCGCCACGATTTTTGAATAATTTTGCAGGAAGAAGTGAGACTTGGCTATTTTGATCAGCGGCACTTTAGCATACTTAATATAAACTACCTAAAAACTGTATGTTCGCCTGGCATGTTGCATTGGTTGCATGTATTGTCTGACAAATCATGTCTAGAAAACGAAAAAATATACCGTATGAAGTCGATGTGAGTATTTCACCGCCAAAAGCACAAAAAACTCCTAAGAAATAACTAAGAAATATTTAGAAATTACAGAAGGTTTATTTGGTGCTGAACATCAGCTTAGCTCATCAAAAATACAGAGGCTTAAAGATAAGATCCAGAAATCTTTTGGTTCAAAAGTTGCGTTTTGGTGCTCAAAGTACGGCAGTGAGTATTGTCTAATAACAATGTTGAAAAGGGGCAGTTAGTTGAAGTGGCTGTTAAGGCAAAGTTATTGAACTATAAATGGGACGACTTATCGCTGGAGGAGAAAACGATGCAAGTTGCCCATGAAATACGTAAAGAATTATTAGAAACTCCCGGTACTTTTAGAAGCTGGCCACCACCAGAGCAAGAGCTTCCGTACAAAGAAACAGAAATTCCAATGTTAACAACATGTTTTTTGCAAGGAGTCCTCACTAATAAATCAACGAAATCCGCAAATGTGATGCGTTTAGTGTCTTCAATTGTACAAGATCTGATCTACCACGCCAACGATGGTCAAAGCATACAACCTTTCCTTTCTGCATCAAAAGAAAGACTGGCTCCAAAAAAGATATAAACTGGACACAAAAGTTTGGCCACGGGATGTCTTATGATGATGTGCTTATTTTTGAAACTTCTCTGGATATGGAACATTCAAAAGACCAAGTTCACAGGTCCTTCTCTCCAGCCATTATTCAGCCATCTCAATTCGTCACTTTTGTTTGGGATAACAACGACATAAATCCCAAAAGTCTCAAAGGGCATAGTTTGCACTGTACAAATGACATTGTCATGCAGCCATCAGATGTTGTAATAAATGAGTCCCAGCCCTCTTCTGTAGACGCCATAGTGTCTCCACAGTCATTCATGAAAGAAAAAACGAAAAAGTTCCAACCACTTCTTACAGAGATACCTTTGTACGTTCAGGTGAAGTGCAAAAATACAGAAGTCACGACTAGCATACATCTATGCATGCACACGGACGAAGTAAAACGCTCATACATTTTTGATAAGCTTTGGTTCATCGCCAGAACTCAAGTCAATTAAACAAATTTCGAGCAGCAGATACCAAGTTGGAAAGGCTTTAATTTTTTGTTGTGCGACAATGACAGCAACAGCTACCATAAAATTGGAAACCTGCCGTGGATTAACAAATCTCCAACGTCCGATGATACTGTTCTGGAACTCCTCAGTCAATAAAAGGTGAAGGCAGAAAAACTTGGTTTGGTCGAAACAGATGGTTGCTAGATATTGCAATATGCCCTAAGGCTGTGGATGTTTTAATGAATCCAAGGTACATAGATCTTAAGAAATTCGTTATTTTGCGGCTTGGCGGGTTTCATACAATGTCTATATTCATTGCTGCTATCGGAAAGAGGTTTGCTGATGCTGGTCTTTGCGACATCGTTATCGAGGCAATTCTTCTTGGTGGATCTTTTGTTGACCAAATGCTTAGAGGAAAGCATTATAACAACGCAATGCGAATCCTAAAATACCTGTGCGAGGCTTTCAAATGACTCATGATTGATAGTTTTAAACATTCGATAAACAACCAAACAGAGCAGACGAATGAACTTTATAAAAGATTAGTCAACTCAGTTGAGTTAGAAAAATTCCTTTCCTCTCCAACAAAGCAACTCATAGAAAACCTTAGCCTACATCACGCTAATCTGCTCGATGAGTTACAAAACTATGAAGATTCTGTCTTAAATGGTTCTCTTGGTCCAACAGCATCTGTGTGGTCGTCATTTTTGAGTATGGTGCAGATATTACTTTATTTTTCAGGATCAATCAAGCCGAGCAAATGGAAATTGCATCTGCAATCGACAGAAAAATTCTTCCCTGGATGTTTGGCTATGATCTTTCCCAACTGCGCACGCTTTCTGACAAAATACCTGGTAACTATGAAAAAGCTTCCAGAAACACATCCTGCTATACACCAAGAGTTTGAAGCAGGTCATATTTCTGTCAGGAGGCCACCAGGAAGATTCAACATGATATAATCAGATCAAGCTTTAGAGCAAACAATCAACAAAGAGCAAAAATCTGCAGGTGGAATTGTTGGCTATAGTACATCAGAAGGAACAGATGAAAGATGGGTATTAACCAGTCATATTGCTGCAAAGTGTCAATCAAGGATGGATGAGTTCCTAGGAATGTCCGATGGTAAATCTATGAGAAAAGATCTTGGAAGAAAGCGAATGCTGCACGACGAAAATTGCGTTCTTCGCAGTTATGATCTTCTTACGGAGTGGGGGACACCGTTTAAAGAAAATACTTGCCTCTTACTTTTGAGTTCTGGATTACAATGAGGCGATGATATTAAGAACGACATGATTAATGCTGAAAAAAAGGGAAAGAAGCACTACGCAACTTCTTTGTGAAACGAATTGAATCAAACGACGAAGATCTGTTTGCACCAATTCAGAAAATGATGCTAAAGACGTTTGCAGCGATCAAAATTAAGAAATCATGCGTCGTTAAAGATAAAAGCTTAACATTAAAAGCGGATCGTGATTTATTTGCTCGATTATTAGTCATATGTGGCAAGCGCGATGTTTCGTTGAGAGAAGTGATCACCTATTCTCTTGGTCCTCTTCCTTGGTCTTTAGCCACTGCTGATGGAGGTTATGTAAAAGCTGTTAAATCTAAGCTGCTGGACAGTGTTGAGAAAGATGTAGAAGATTCCATGGTAGATTCCCTTCTAGTTGCTTGTGTAAGAGTATTTGATGGTGTGGTCATCATTCAGAAGCTAGCCTCTGTACGTTTAATAGCATTTGGCGAAATGTCCGAATATGTCTTGAAACGCATCAACTCTAGTTCTGGTAAAATCATATATTTTGTCACAGACTAATATTTTGACAAATCTTTAAAAGGTAGTGAACGCAAACGACCTGCAAATTTAGAAAGCATTCGAGTTCAGCTGTCAAGAAGGGACCAGAAACGATCCAAGCAATTCAAACAGTACCTAAGTGATAGCAATAACAAAGTTGATCTTGTGAAATTTTTTCTACAAGATTGGTCGGATCTCGAGCACTTCAAAGCCACAATCTCAGAACGAAGTGTATTTGTAACCGTTGAAAGTGAACGTTATCAACTAGAAGTAGCAAATAACAAAGTAGTGTCAAGAAAAGAAGTTAACTTTCGCTCCAACCGAAAAGAAGCAGACACTAAGATGTTTCTTTGTTGCCTGCATGCTACTCAAACCAATATCAGTCCTGGTATATGCATCTCAACTGTTGACAGCGATGTTGCAATCTTGGCTGTCTACTACAAAGAGCGAATTTGCTCTAATTTATATGTTGAACTTGCATTAAAAGGAATGAAGAGAATCTTTCTGTTTCAAAAATTTACGAAAGTCTTGATGAAGTAATGTCTAACGCTTTGCCAGCTCGTCATGCAGTTACTGGTTGTGATTCAACAAGTGCGTTCTTTGGTGTTTTGAAGATTAAGAAAATTGGTGAGGTTTTCAACTTTGATGAAAAGCTTTTTCCGACAGTTCAAGAAATGGTTGCTGAACTATATGGTGTTAAATCTTGTCAGAATATTAACGAAGCGCGCTACAGAAAATTATGCACCAAGAGTAAGATCCCAGAATCGCATAAACCTCCACTAACAAAAGATGAATTGCTACTGCATTGTAAACGGGAAAATTACGTAACTTGTACATGGAAATCAGCATTATCATGCCATGTAATGAATTGTCTCCAACGCCAGAAGGCCGTGGATGGATGTTTGTGAATGGGAAGTTAAGAAGTCACTAGATGAGCCAGAAACCAGCACCTGACTCCATACTCGAATTTTTAGCCTGTGGTATCAAGAAGTCACGATGTCAAAACAATATGTGCATATGTATGGCGAATGGACTTAAATGTACTGACATCTGCAATCGCAGTCCATGCACAAACGTCATACAAAACGAGGATGATGGACACAAAATTGACATATTTGGCAGTGATAAACATGACAAGTTAGATTTCTAATCTGATCCAGTTTGAAATATCGTTAAGTGAGCATTTGTACATCGAACTTTTCAAGTGGATTATTTTGAACACCATTTTGGAAGCAATAGTCATGTCTTACATTTTGATGCTTTTGAAGATGGATTATTTCCACTAATTTCCTGCCAAATCAATTTTAACATATCATTGTAAAGATCATTTAATAACCCAAAGTGGTCCCGCAGTGCTTCTGTGGACAGTGCAAGACGATTACTACGGACTACCCCGCTGATTGCTGTATTTAGGACTGGTTTCCACCATTTATACAAGAAAATCGTTTGTCCGTGCTTCTTAAAAGTAGCAGCTGCATTTTGGCTTCCGTTTGTCGGACAAGATGTCCAACGTCTTCACTGCCGTCCTTGGGGTCATGCTCCATCATTTACGGCTCCACAAGATCTGTTGACATTACGACAGATGACCATCATATTCTGCCTTCGACCCTCGTCACTGCAATGCAGCTAACTCGTCGTTTCATGATCAGGATTTGGCAACGGCACATGACACCTCGTGTTTTCCAGGAGCAGTGGTTGGTCCATAGTCTTATTACAAATCTACATACGGACGAGGCATTTTTCTTTTCCAGTGACTTCGTCACCTAATCTGTCTTGTTTTTGTCAAGTGGGTGTGAAGAGAGTCTGTTCACCATCTCTTTCTATCGTCGGTCTGTTAGTGCCATCATCTGACGGAGCTGCTACTCTCGGTAATGTCCTCTATGTTCTCTTTGTGTTTCACAATTTTTTTACAACTGCTTCTGACGATCTCATCACGTCCATGGGGGAGAGGTTTACAACCTATGCCGATCTGCGTCGCTTGTAGCATCCCCCCTCCTGTGTTTGCGGTATTGCACAAGGTTCGTCGGCCATTGCTCACCTGGTGGTGACGTTTCTTCGCTGCAAACAGCTCAAAATAAGATCATTTAGTAAATAAAAGAGTTTTATGACGTTTGTTGTAATTTTGTATTTGTTTTCCTTCTTTCTCAAAAGCAAGTGATAACAAGAGATATTTGCACTGCCGACATCTTAAAACATTATTACTAGGTTATGAAGCTCAAATTGAAGGCATAGTAGAATTGCCCCTCGATACGGTAAGTTTATTTCCTATCTGTCTGCCTGACTATGTTATCATGCAAAATCGTTTAAACACTTTATTAGTTAATTGTGAAGCAGGGGCAGATTTAGCTATAGCCAAAATAACTTACTTTAGGGATCGATTGGTTATTTTTTATTCTTTAGAAATTTATAACCAATGACTTTGTTATAAAGGTGTTTTAAATTTAAAATGAGCGGTGATAATTTATTTTGCCTAAAGCTGGATCCGCTACTGTGTGAAAGTGTTTATAGTTGAGAGTCAACGCAAACAAAGCAAAAAATCAATTTCTTAAAAAAATGAACTTCCTTGTTTTAAAGGATTAGGGCGGTATACTTTTTTTACCAATTTTGTTTTGTTGACTATTTATGCTATCATAAAGTTTTAAAATAATCTGTTGAAAGAAGCCTAATAAACAAGGAGAAAGCCTGTTTCTTGATAATGTTACATTACTAGTAAGCCATTTTTAAACGTACTGCGTACGGAAACTTATGCGAGATTATTATACATGACGTCTCTACCAAGTAAACAAAAAAATTGTTGCGGAACATTTAGTAGTTTGAACATTTATAATCATGTATTGTCTGGTGCATGGCTGCAACAGTGATAGTAAAAAAGACAAAGAAAACGAAATACATTTCTTTTTGATATCCTAAACCAAAAAACAAAGAGGAAAGCAAAAGGCAAAATATCTGGATAGAGTTCTGCAAGCGTAAAAAATTTCGCCCATCAAAATGAATTTGCTTGTGCTCCCTACATTTTCCCCCAGTGCATTTCTTCCAGGACACTCATCAGACTTTTAAAGTCAATTAATTTTGTTGGTAAGCGAAAGATAATGCTAAGAGTACTTTATAATCATGTGTTGTCTTTATGACCATAACAAAAATAAGATACGAGCATTTATTTTGATTTCGATATTGTTTGATAGAGGAAAACCAGTAAATATCTCAATTTTTTTCCAGGAGGTTGAAAATCTAATTTCTTACCCTCAATGTATGACTATATCCAAAAACAATCAATACAACAATGAAGATATGTTGACTAATTACAAATATGAAATACTTTGGCTTCAATCGACTTTAAAGAGAGGAAAATGACCATTAACCTTTTCCGTCAATCGGAATTATAAAGTATTTAAAAAAGAAACACAAAAAACAACTCCTATAAGGCCAAAATTTGAAAATACAACAACATTTTAGAGCATTAATCAACATCTAAAACTTTGCAGGTCTATCAAGCTTATAAAGTAAGCGAGATCTAAGATCAACGTTTTAATAAATATAGCTCCAAAACCAATATTGTTTCTTACCTTGATTTGGCAGCAATACTTTTCTCACTAAAATCAAGTTGATATCTGCCTGAATTAGGTACATGTTGAAAGGTAGCTAGAACGTCTTGCTTAAGACGATGCTCCACATCATCAAATTGAAAAATTTCAATATTTATGTGAGATGCGTTGATTGCGTATTTATTCCAAGTCAAAATCGTTTTGGAAGAATTAGCCCAATGCTTTACTTCAAGCCCTTGGATGTCTGGTTTTATTCTTCCTAATGAAACTAAAAAAAACTCTCTTTAGTAAAAATTCAGAAAAGGAATTTTGCTAATTTTAGCTAAGCATGAACCTTTTTACAAAACAAAAACTATTCAATTTACATTCGAACAATTCTTAAAACTAACTTGATCTAAACGTTCCAGTAAAGTTGTATGTTGCTCCACCATCTAACGACAACTCCACTGGGATACGTCCAACAACGTAAAACGATGGTGTTATACAAGTTGCTAACTCTGGACTCACGTATTCACCACCGGTCTCAATAGTTTTGTTGAATCGACAAACAATAACCTGTTTAGCATCAAAACATGGTCCACCAATGTATACTTCAGTTCCTCCTAACTCATTTCCTGACCTTGGTGAGAGCACTAAATCTATAAGGATGCAAAAATATTTCACATGATCGATTGAGAAAAATAGAGCACAGGCGAAACAGTCTTTAAATTTGACGAAAAAGCAGTGGAGTAGCCAGCCTGGAAGTTTGGTCATGCTATGTTAAATTTTCTGTGTTCACTCATTGTAAAAACAACAGATTTCTAAAGACAAAAATAATGTTAATGAATAAAATTAACATAGCAGGACCAAAACTTGCGGGCTGGCTACGCCACTGCAAAAAAGCTTCATTCGAAAAAGTTTTTATTGTTAATGAAAACTAATTTTAATTTGTTTGCAACAAAAATGTATCTTCTACTTGAAATTATGAAACCATGAAGTTTCACTTCATACAAACTTTAATAAATCGAAAATGTTATCTTTGTGGGCTTTTAGAGCTTAGAGGTTTGTGACTAAATGGTGTAATATCATAAAACGCTGTTTGAATGTTTCTTTGATTATTTATAGTTAAGCGATGCCAGCATGGGCGTACGGGGCCAAAAAAATGGGGGTCCTGACACTTTCCTACCCAACAAAAACGATATAAAAGCACTATATGACTGGATTGATGTCTAAAACATATTAATAACGTCAATAAGATTGCTAAGTTGCTTGAATACTTCACGTTTGTGTATTTATTGCCTAAGTACTTTAACTTTTACTAACTGATATCGTACCATACTTAGCTATTTTTGCATAAAATATTTTATCCATTTATCATAAGCTTAAAGGTCACCGATTGCTACTCATTTCTAACCATTGTTTCTAAATGGTCAAAAATTTTGCACAAAGTGGCAAAAACAATGCATGTAAGAACGAAAAAAACAATAATTTATTGCAAATAATGCATAGACTATGAATTCATTAATGAAACATCATACAAATGAGATCAGTGCGAATTTACTAATTCGTCAACTGATTATTAAATTGTTACCAAAGGATAACACGTGGAAAACTTAAATATGGCGTAGAATTTGTAGATTTCTCCATGCTTTCAATTTCAATATTTTTGCATTTCCGTGCACCATAAGGCATCCTACCCTAGAAATATTCATTATCACCTTAGCCTCAAACATTAAAGAAACCTTTGCAAAGTTTGCATGACAGTTCCCTGAAAAAGGGATAAGTGATGGAATGTAGTTATTTTGCACACAAATAAAATTAGCACATGACGCAAAAAAATTACGCAGAAGAAAAATGACGCTTTAAAGTTCAGACACTTAATAAAATACAATATTAATTTTAATAAAGTATTGTGTTACTATCCCTTTTACGTTTTTCCTAATGACATTGTTATTCTGTTAAAATTTAACAATATAAAAAGAATTCATATAAAGCGAAAAACACACCACTCTTTGCAATACACCTGCTTTGAATATTTGTCTTGGTAGTTTTCTGTTGTCATACGACGTTAAACTTATAACTTATTACTCTAATATATATTTAATTCAATTTAAATGTGAAAGCCAGAAAGACGTAATGAAGGATGGAAAATATTGCCTGATAAATTTTAAAGCCTTAATGTTACTGTACCCCAACTATGGTTTAGATAAAAAACACTTTTTTTACATATTTAAGCTACGCGAAATACTTTTATCTGACAGTATTATTAAAATAAATAGCTAAGGAAAAGGTCGAAGATAATTTGCCCAGTAATAAAATTTTTTCCTATTTGCTTATTTAGTTTGTTAATTATAGTAATTAATTTTCTTATTGTTTTGTCCACAAAAGACCAAATATTGCACAACTTTTGGGCATAAATTGCCCGACATTACTCCTTTTGCTCAAAATTGGGGGTGCTGCTTCATCCCCAGCACCCCACCTTGTACGCCTATGGATGCCGGCAGTTTATACACCTATACGGCATTATAAAATTTAAGCGCAGATTTTGAAGACGACTTGCTTTATAACAGTATTTTTCTGGGGGCGGTTATATATAAGATTGTATATAGGTAAGTCCTATCCAAAGGATAAATTGTGTTGCATAAAGCACGAATAAAGGAGAAGAGCAATCCATTGGATAACTATCCATCGTACTCTCATTGCTATGCATAACTATGTAAAGGAGGATTTCACCTAATATTTTTTCCTGTAAACATTTCCAGAATAGCGAGCTGTAGCAAAGTGTACAAACTACGAGTACAAAGAAAGTCATTTTTGCGCGAACATCTTGTTGAAAACTCATTGCTCCGATGTCTCGATCCTCTTACACACCAAATTTTTTTTCTTATTTTAAGAAAAAATGGACTAATTATAAGAAAATTTTCTTGAAATAAATAAATAAATAAGGAAATATCCTTGATATTTGCATGTCAAAAGGTTATATAGGCCTACATATATTCATTTGAGAAAAAAATGCGAATATTTTGTTTCCTAAAGCGAAAAAAAAACAAACAAATAAACAACGCGGGGTCTGCTCCAATTTCGGGGGTTTCCTCGGAGTTAAAACAATTTTAGTCACAAAGCCGTATGTCGATGAGATTGCTTTTATTTATAATTTTATTAAAATGTTGAAATGAATATACTGCAGTATATTTTTGATATCAAAAACTTAGTTTAAAATAATCGGAAAACACGACCCAGCAGGAAAAATTCCGAAATGGATGAAACTTGTTTCATACTATTCTTTGACGAAGTCCTACAAAGGGTTTGTTAACTCATAAATACTTTACGAGGTGGTGGCGTCCTAGACCAAAATCGCTCGCAAAAATTTGATGACGTCTTAGACGAAACGACGTGTTTGCTAAATCACTCTAATGCAACGTGTCTGCCACGTGTATTTCACTGGTTCTCTCATTTGAGTCGATTTTCCTTCAATAAATGAGCGAAGGTGTTCAGCAAGCTTTATGGCAGGAGAACGACACATTCAAAATTCTCTTTCCATTCTTCGGTTATCATATATTCAGAGACAAAATTATCCCATCATGCGCTTGTTCTTCCTGGACGAACCAAAAATCTTCTTGGCCTTTTTTCATATGGCTTCTTTATTTGATAGTGGTTGCGCAAGCCACTAGAAAATACGAATGTGCGTAGAGTCGATATTCTTCTTTTATGAGCTATTAATTAAAGCTGGGAAATCACAAAAATCACGTCCTCATTTAGGTTCGCCATATTTGTTTTGAATTTTAAAAAATGCGGGAAAACGTCATTGACGTCATCATTTTCAAAAGGCTCCGTTTTTGACTGTCCACATTAAAACAAAACACATATGTTTTCAAATCCTCCCAAGATCTTTGTACAAATTATTATTTTGCCCAAAATTGATTCTTAAAACATTACGAAATACAAATTACTTTTACTTTTAATACAAAACAATATTTACAAATCTCGCAAAATATCTGGACTCCTACTGTTTAAATGTTTAATTCTCGTACAGTAATACACAGTGCTATGACGGGAAGCAGAAACTCTTTGATTTCAAAACTTGTAATTTCAATAAAGAATAATTTCGATTAATGTGGTTCTACTCTGCATTTGTTCAAGAATTGTACTGAATAGTTTACTATTCTATAGTAATATCATGTTTAAAAAGTTTCCAATAGAAAACAGAATTATATCATGGTCATTGCATTAAGTTCTTTTTGTAGCTCACCATGTTTAAGATATTTTCTTTACATGCACTCTGTAGAATCTGTTGATCTAAATTGTTATTTAACTACAATTGAAGTGTCTTTACCGTAGATTTTCTTCGTATAATTGTGTGCATGTTCTATAAAACGCTAAAGCATATCTTTGCATCGAAAGCGTAAGGCCTGTTTTATACGTCGCATTTTACATATGTCGAATGCATTCGAGACATAAGAAAATGAGATAAAAATCCTCACTAAGTTTTGTTTTGACTACATTCGACTTATGTAAAATGCAACGTATAAAACAGGCCTAACAGCAGCATAAGTCTATCAGAAATCAGGAAGGAGTGAATGATAAAAAAAAATTCAAAGTGTAAGATTTTCATCCAAAATTTCCTATTCACTACCATTTTTTTGATAACCGATTCCAGACTCCTTTTTCCATGCAGGTAATTTAATAGAACTCGATGGTTGAGTTAAATAATGTCTGGAGGGGCTAAGTCGACTGGGGCCATGTTGTTAAAATCATGGATACCAAAGGACCTATTTCTACTGTTTGCTTTGCAGAAAAAATATCCTCAACCTCCCCCTGATGTCTATAGTCAATTAAACACATTTTTCAGAAACAAACACATTAGCTTTTTGGCATTCATTTATAATGCCAACACTTTAGTTGTTTAATTGTTGGATGTAGTAGTTTCCACAAAAAAGAGCATCTCGATTCTTACAGATGAGATATTTGCTTGTTTTGTTAGTTCATAAACGATTAAAAAGAAATTATACGTGCACTTGAAAAGCCATAAAAAACGTATTAGCTGAATATCGTTTTTTTAAGACTGACTTGAACGCCAAATATACTAATGCTTTCCTGTTTTTGTTTGTAAAACTTAGCAAAATTTTCTGTTATTTTTTAATGCATTAAATTGTAAATTTACCAATCTATTTGCGCAATAGTTTCCCTAACGCAAAAAAGACCCTGCACATATTACTCAGTCGGTAGATATTAAAAAGAAACGTTCAGACCAAACAGTACCCATGATTTGAAGCAGAGCTTGTTATGTTCTGTTTGCTGACAACATGCAGGGAAGATGAAGGAGCAAGGATGACTGGAGATGTTATTGACTAGGCAGATTCTTACAAAAACTGATAAAGCTGAAAACACAAATGATTTATTGTTTTTTTCCTATCCAGTGTTTCCTATTCATTGTTGGCTGCTTTTCCGAAAGAAACTTTTATTGACTTTTCAAAGTTTTTCCACAACTTTATGCTTCTTATTTCTTTTCATTAGATTGAGGTATAGAGGTAACATAATTTAATAACATTATAATTTATAAAAAGCTTTTGCGTTTCTAGAATAAAAGTACGCGAAATGTACTTAATTCATTTGGTTTTATTGCCTTGCTATTACATATGCATTACATGCACTTCATCAATCTTGTATAAACACAATACCAAACTGGATAATAGAAATGTGAACAAAATCCACTAGCAACCGCTTATGAAATTTATCATTGAGGTGGAAACATTAATCATTCAAATTGTGCACTTACATTACAAATATAGGAAAGATAAAACAAAGAGAAAAAGAGGGATGGAAGTATCAAAAACACAACTGAATTATAAACATCATTGCAAGCACAAGTTTTTGACGATTTTTTTGGATTTTGCCCAATTCATATATCAATAAAACAAAATCAAATTGTGCTACACTTTACAAGTATTTAAAGCAGTTACTATTCAGAAAACCAAAAAAGGCTTACTCAGTGATTTCTATACAATATTCTTTGTTTTCATCTATCAATTTTATGCAAACTTCTGCCTTAATATAATATACTATTAAATTCAATAACAGAAAATCCATTGTCTAATGTATGAAAAATCCATTGCTATCGTGTAATTGGTTCGTTCAAATTTTGTCTTAATGCGATTGGTTTGACCGATTTCGACTGTTAGCCAACTGAACTAACATAATCAAGCACCTAAGCGTACTGTCTGAATTGAATGTTTAATCGTTTCATAGTAATTTGTTAAAGCCAGATAGAAACTACAATCAGAGCCACCATTAGAATTCAGGGAAATCTTTTAGAAATTCATATATTGCTATTAATGCTGCTGTCCAGACTGCGATTTTTTCAAGAAGATGAAAACTTTAGGAATAAATTGTAAATGCTCGGCAAAGACAATCTTGCAAGAGACATTTCAGTCATTGATGTTGAGAAAAGCAAGACATCATTGTTTAGAGATTTCTCAGCAGAAATTTACATCCAAAATCCTAAGTAAAGAATAAATGAAGTGTATGCATGACTGTAAAATATCAAAGTCAATTTATGCGAGTATGTGATGCGATTTATGTCAATCTGGCTTATGGTAAGCGATGTGAAACTTCTAAAATTGTTGTCGGCGAATTACTTTTATTTACGATTTCTTTGGCGCTTGGAAAATCTTGGCCGTAATATGGCAGTAAAATACTACATTCCTTCAAATGTGTTTCAATGTACAAAAAATCTGTAGCAATAAGGTACCATGCTATTATTTACCTTATTATAAAAAAATTTTGGGGGCTTTCTAGTTAATGATCATTGATAATTTAATCCTTGGACAGTTCTACTATACATTAATTGTTTAAGATTCGAGCGAACTAATGTTGATTAGATGAGACACTGTTTACTATAACCGGTGATTATGAGTCTTTCTGATCCATGAACCTTTTTAGGTTAACAATTTGACTGGGATAGTATATAACATAAGCTGTTTCACATGCATGAAATGTTGTCCTATGTCACATACTGTTCCCTTTTCTAAATTAACACCTCATGTAGAGATGCCAAGGTGTGTTGATCTACGTCTCAAATTCGCAAGAAATTTCGGTGTAGGAAAAACATTTTCTATAAAGTAAAAACTTTTTCATAGGTATGAAGATAAATACTTGGCTGTTTTGCCTTTAAATTTGGAAAACATCCAAGTACTTTTCATGAACACTAGGTAATTTTTCTGATGATCATTATAGTTTCAAAAGTAACTCATTTCAGATTTACGTTTTAACAAGTTTTGATTATGTGAAAAGATATTTATCATAACCAGTAAGCATGACACATGAGACAATTTTAATAATTTCAGGCAAAAATTTTGTATAATGTGTACTTGTCATTTCATGTAATTATATGACTGTTTGTAGTAGCAAATACAATGCTACTAGTAATTGACATATAGCACAGCTTGCATAGACTTACAGCAGATAAGAGTTTGGTGAAATGCCCAATAAACATCAATGGCTTTAAGCTGTCCATAATTGCAAAGTTTCACTCTCACTAACTTGTTTAATCTTTGGCAAAATAAAAGATCGAATATTTTCTAAAAAGGTGATTTTCCTGGCACTGTATGTGGAAATGGTTTAAAGGTTACAATAAACGTGAATGGTTTGAAAGCTTTTTTACATCTATGAACTGTCCCTTGTAGTATCTCATTTCTAACTTAACTCGTTACATAGAGATGTGAATGGGGATATTTAGGAGAGCCTATGCTTGAAAACTTGTTAGAAATTTTTAAATAACATATCGTTTTTTGGTATAGCATAGTTAGAAAGTAAATTTTATGTTCCTAGGCATGCTAATAAGCCTTAAACATTATGTTTTCTGAGAAAAAACGTAAGCGAAATGTGTCGTTTTCATGGAAAAACGATGCCCA
The DNA here is from genome assembly GCF_021976095.1 of Xenia sp. Carnegie-2017. Lineage (NCBI taxonomy): Eukaryota > Metazoa > Cnidaria > Anthozoa > Malacalcyonacea > Xeniidae > Xenia > Xenia sp. Carnegie-2017. The sequence goes on along the minus strand of NW_025813484.1, from coordinate 5,793,032 downwards.
CAAAAAAATTTTGTATTGTACTAAAAAGCTAAAAATGGCATTTCCAAGCATTTGAAATTCAAAATTTCCCTAAAGAGCATGACCCCGCCTCTTCAATGCGGGGAACGCTATTAAATAAAATACATACTTATATAGGAAGTTTATATGTGATGATTCTTAGTATAAAACAGTTCTCGATGCCCGAGAGCAGAGCGTAAATATATGTAGTGATGTTAAAAAAGTCACGAAAACTACAGATTCATCTTGACAAGCCTGTTCCCTGATTGCTCACTCTTCAGGAGATTTAAGCAATCACGAAACAGGCTTGTCGTAATCAATCTGTAGTTTTCGTGATTTTTTTCAACATCATGATATATATATATGTATATATGTCCTGTGTCTCAAGTGCAGGAGTCACCATTTTACTATGGTGATAGCCGGGAGGGCACATTGCATATAGACTTTGTATATCAATAATATCAACCATCCAATAATATCAACTCAAATACTAACCCACCAATCAGACGCTCCAAACGCCTACAAAATCTTTGTAAATAATATATTGTCACATTCTGACGAAGGCTCGAAGCACCGAGTTGAAAGCTTAATAAAAATTTAAAACAAATCCAGAGAATCCTTATCATTATCATATATAATGATATTTATATATTGAATGCATCTTTTATCCTTTTACATCACATGCATAGTACAGAGTGACTTAATTCTATGCTAAAAAAACACACGAAGATGAAATGTTTGTCATGTCAAATATATTGCAAATGTTATCAAAATTATCTTAACAAAATAAAAAAATAGTTATTTGCCTCACCCTAATATAGGCATCTTAATGATAAACCTGATCTAAAACAAATGTTATGATATAAGTATTTATAGTAAAATTTATTGTTCTGCCAAGAAGCTAAAAAAGTAGTTTACACCACATCAAAGAATGTCTGTTTTTCACCAAAGCGTTGAAACATAATAGTAAGGCCATGCAATTTTTAATTTCCCTTCCAAACACTGCCCACAATTTACAATCTTTTGAATTTTTCTAATACAAAACCCTACCTCCACTCATTGTGCATCCCTGATTTTGAACAGTCTCTCCATCCACTTGAAATATCCAGAAGCCCGGCTTATTATAGTTTGATGTTGAGGTAATGTTAATAATGGCAGGCGTTCTAGAATTTGGGATGTTGAAGTATCGAATACCATCACCTGCGTTAAAACCAGCCTAAAATTTAGCAAAGGGTGCATAAAAATCTATTTAAGAGCACTTTTTTACAGACACGCGTATCTAATGCTCAAAATTTTACCGCATTTAATTGTTTAATTATATAAAATATGGCGGCGAAATAGGTAGGCCGTGGACCAATGTGCTCAAAAACACAACTTTCGCTGAACACCTCTCAAAAATAGCAATTTATTTCATAATATTATGCGGAATAATGCAAAGGCAAGTAATCAATGTGGCCTCAAGCGATAAGTGTGCACAATAAGCAGAAATTCACATTTCATTCACCATCACGCCATCATAGTTATCAAAACCAAAAAATTTGAAAAAATCCAAAAATTCTCAGAACCATTCGATTGATTAGTATAAAATAAGTAAAAAAATTATATTTCACCATTTACTTTCAACCCCTCGTTAATGAAGCATTAACGAATGTTTTATTACCATGATGCTGACTCGGCATTTTAAGGTCATGTCTTATACACAGAAAGATCTGTCAACTCACCCAGTTTTATCAGCTGTAACCTAAATCTTGAATAAAATCTTTTAAAAACGAGATATTTGATCACTTCCACCCGTTTTAATTTAGTTATGACTTCTATTTAGTAAATTAATTTAAAAAAAATCAAATCTAAGTGAACGGTTAATAGAGAATTGTAAACACTAACACAATGATGAGCAGAAGAACTCAGTGGAAGAGAATTGTGTAAAAACAGCAAACCTAAAAAACTCATGTGAATTTAATGTTCATAATAATGAAGCGTGAGGAAAATTTATCGCGTAGCATATGAAATGCTTATAATATTCATTCATTAAATACTTAGTCCGATCTGATTCTTTCAAAATTATTTCACTAACTACATATAATTAAAAATAACGTTTTATTATCATTCTAATAAAAGAGTTTTTGAACACAACGATTCCTTTTGTTTGATATAGTTCTCAAAGCGATTCAAGTTTAATAGAAGTGTACGACAGATATTAAAATGTTTCATGTATTAATGTATTTTTGGCAATTTTGGCCGTTTAAAGTGCATTCGAACAAACTAAATCACATACTTCAACAAAGTTCTTATATTTTTGTTGTCAAAAAATGTATTTGTGTAAGGTTATTTTTTGTACCCTTTTGAAATATTTTAGCACTTTTTGAAACGTTTTGTTTATGAATAAAAGGAAAGTACCTATGTTCAGAATTTGAGCTGTCTTTTTAAAGATAAGAAGTTAGTAAACTTAAAGTTGCGCAGAATATGAAAATTTAATTTGTTCAACTTATTTACAACAAACTGTTAATTTGCTTGTATATAGGCATTATTTTTGTTATGTTTGTGATTTAAGTAAATGCACATTCAAATTGTTGTGTACTCAGCTTAAACACTGAAAATTGCACATGCACCGTGATGCACGTACTGATTCTCAACAAACAAAAACATATTGTACTATGTGCTTTAATCATTCCAGCCATAAATTTAACTATAATTTGCTAAAAATCTGATTAGTATCTGTTTAAGATGAAATCAGCAACATGAGTTAACATATTTTTTTACATTTATAATTATTGACTGAGAACACATACTGAAGGAATTGTTGATACACATACCTCACAAAAATTTGCCCCAAATGCGTTTACTTCAAAATAAAACAATGGATAAAAAACCTTTTTTTAGTAAAAACAGCGTTCTAAGTTTTTTGAGAAAGATTTTTTGTGGAAAATTTTTAGTATAAATGCTGATTTTAGCACACGACAATTTAATTATAAGTGCAAGTATTTTAATAACAACCATGACAAAAACAATGCCTGTGTACAAGCAATGAGGATTTATTTCTTAATTGAAAAATATATGTGTACATCTTGATTATATGTGAGACTTTTAGATTCAATAGCTCTATATCTTTAAAATTACAACTAAAATACTGAGCTAAATCCTTTAATTGCCTTCATTCATTTGTTAAATGTTTTAAAATAACGCTAAAATAACAAGTTAGGTTAGGGTTAGGGTTAGGGTTAATAACTGATAAAATGTATTTTTTCAAAAATACGATAATGGAACTCCGTTAAAGAATGTTATTTAGTCTTTTCGAAAGCAATCTAAACGACCAAACTCGCCGAAATACATTCATACTTGACATATTTTGATGTCTGTCAAACAGTCCTACAACAATTAATCGAGTCCCTTTCAAAACAATCAAAAACAGAGAGAATGGTCATCTTAAAAAATCCCTTTAAGTTTAAATGCTAAAACAATATTATCTTTCCTGCTAGAAGACAAGCACCTATTGCAGTAAAATTTGTTAAAGCTACGATGAAAATACTCATGTCACTTAAAAATATGGTCGCCATATTTGTTAATGTCACCCGAATCGAATGCGATCAACTTTTGAACGATTACTCAAGTCTTAATTAAGGCTAACTTCAATGCAGCGGCATTTTACGCTATAGCGCAACATGCTCTCATTCTTATTGAATGACGCATGCGCCACTTTGTGAAGTTTAAATTGTCAGTAGCACTTCTGTGCTCTCAAGCAGCTCTAGAGCAACGCGACAAAGTTGAATTCGTTCTACTTTTAAGTGCGTTGTTTTGATCTCAAATTCCAGCCTTCAAGATCACTGCAATGAAGCGGTGATTTTCTCATTCAAAATTACTATTTTGATAGGAATCCTATCCCTTTTTCTTCAACGAAGTATATAAATAGAAATTACGGTGTTTTTTAAGCTCGTGGAGAAGTAACTATCTTTTGTTGACAGCAGCCATGTCTTTTTTCCAAAAAAAGCGCACCAGGGCAATTTCCGCCACGTAGAAAAGCATTCACAATTAAGAGCAACATGCGCCCGAGCATTTTCCTCTATGCATAAATGCAGCTGCATGAAAATTAGCCTTTAGAGTACAATTAAAAAAACTTTTTGTGACGGTGTTCTTTTTTACTAACCTGGGCTTCAGTATTACGGCTGGCTGTTCCATAGGTCCATTCAATTTTGTTGTAGTAAAATATTGCAAAAGAGCTGATTCCATTTGTTGCCAATATTGTTTGAAAAGTATTCTGCAACTAAAATGATGCAATAATTTATAAAAATTACAGTGTTTTAAAATTTTATTCCTTGTTATCGCGAATTCGTACTTGTTACGACTGTCATCTTTATCACAATACTGTCATATCCTCTACACAAAAAGTAAATGCTGCATGTTTGCTCAGCACGTAGATAGCTAAATATCCGTGCTTGATTTTCACTGAAATTTTACCTCTAATTCAGTCGGATATTGAATATGTTTAATATTTTTCGCCAAAAGAAATCCCACCACGTGCAGTGGTTCTAAGCTACATGCTCACCAAGTGAAAGTTAAACAAACAATAAGACCGTGCTTTGGTGTCCATGATGAAAATAAAGAAGGCCATATAACATGGAGATCATAAATTTTAATATAAATGGTGTTTTTCATATTATATAATAACTAATTAGATTACGAGCTCAAGATTTTTATAAATTGATAGTTAATAAGGGCAAAGCCCGAATTAACTATATTGCTTCATAGAAAGCATGAGCGAATAATCTAAGTGTTTTAGTAGAATCGTATTCATAAAGAAAAGGGTCCTTATGGTTTTCCATCTTAATTTGTTTGTTGATGCATTTGTTGTTGTTGCCACTGTCTAATTATATAATTTAAATCATGCAATCAGTACTATCAAATATGATCTCAGTTCATGTAGCATTGTAATATTAGTTCATGGAGATATAAAGTATTAACAGAAGATAATTGTCACATGATTAATATCTTTCGACAACATTCCTTCCAGTTGTTACGACGGCGTCTTTTCAAAATGAAAAATTGAAGGTCATCTAATCCATTTATATCGTAGCTGATACATTATGTTTTATCTTACTTATAATACCTTATGCATATGTATAAAATATTTTCCCATTGTTGCGTTACACGCATATATATTATAAAATATGAATACTAGCAACAGTATCTTTTATACCCTCTATCCTTAAAAGGCTATTTTTTCGTTTGACTCAAAAGCATGGTTTTTTTATACAAGGTTTGATTTTCGTTTGGTGAGCATGCGTAGCTTACAATCCCTGCAAAAAGGTTAGATTTCTCTTCAAGAGGCAAAAATATGAAACATTTTGATATTCATCCTTTCGTTGATTGAGGTGAAAACTCGAGCACTCACGATGAAAATCAAGCAAACACGATGAGTTACGTGCTAAGCAAAAAGGCACACGAGTTACTTTTTGCTCAGGAGATAGCTCTCGTGTGTTGTGTTAGCAATCGCATAACCTAGCCTAATGAAGATGATTAAGGTTTCATGCATGCGGCCGGTTATACGAAAGGTGTCTAAACTAAACGACGTTTAGACGCAATCCACCGTATAAATTCCTTACCCGGTGGATAGTTAAACAATAGATAAAAAACGCCGTTTAGCATAGCAATTAACTTTCGCAGGATAAGCTCAAATTTAAACGGAGGAAAAATGAAAAAACCGGTTTTTGCGGGTTAATGAGGTGGTAAACTAACAAATCACATAACATCTGACTGTCTCAAACTATACTCGCTGACCAGTGGCTTGCACTTTGTCTTTTTGTTTCACTCTGCAAACATGGCAGGCAAAGAAAATTTATCTGATTTGAAAATGATCGAGAATCTGGACGCATCCAGAACGAAAAGTATTGAAGAATGTGGGCAAACTACCCGTACGTTCGTTGCAATTTATGTTAATACTACCCCAAGTCTCAACAAGTCTAAGCCTGACTCGTACGGGTTAACTAAAAATCAAAATAAAACTGTAGTGCCCGAAGGCTAGGCAGCAAACATAATTCCAGAGTATCACTGGATCAAATGGGGTGTACTTGAGAACTCTGCTGCAGTCAAAACTGTTGTATTAAAGCGGTTTTCCATTACGATCACTTTGCACGAGCGAGCGGTTTTTTAAGTTTGCGCATGCAAATAAAAGTTCTCTCTCCACAATTGCATCGTGCGCGCAGCGTTCCCCAGAACGCTGACGGGTAAGCTGACGATTCGAAATCACATTGACTTTCATCGCAAACCATGCGGTGGACAGCAAAAACAAGATGGCGTCTATGGAGGAAGAGATTATGCAGCAAGTGAATCAAGACGAAAACTTTAGTCACTTGCATGTTATATTACCAGAAAACGTTGAGGATGACGACAGCATAGATAAACATTTGATTGATGAGGTAAGAAACCACGGAATTCTCTGGAATATATCGTTACGTTATTACAAAGTGAAGTCTCTTGACTCTGAAGATGACTACCGCTATGGTCGAAACGTGAATCAACAACAACAAGAACAGTCCTTCTCAGGGGCGGATCTAGAGTATGTCAAATCCGTCGCGCGACTGATGTTTGAAATTCAAAAATTACCTATTCATATTAATTAAAAATTCATTAATTATTCTTATTTTCTTATCGCATTTACTTCGTGATAAAAATCCCGCATTATTTATTACTGAAAACTAATGATTAATCCAATGAATATCTCGTTGGTAACCAGATCAGTTGAATTTTAATTGACCTGGAATAACCGACTGATAAGCGGGGTGGCTTGACTGGTTCGACGGATAAAGGAGTCTATGAACGTCAAAAACGCTTATTTTATTGGTCAATAGCCAGATCAGTGGACAGTCTGGAATGGTCTCGACTGATAATAAGGGTGGCCGGACGTGTAAGGGAGTCCAATTGCTATCTTACAATTGGTTCATTTGAATTTTTGCTTTATTGTGATTGGTTTGACGGATTTCGACTGATAGCCAACTGAACTAACATAGTCAAGCTCACTGTCTGAATTGAATGTTTGATCGTTTTATAGTAATTTTATAAGCATGATAGAAACTAAACTACAATCAGATGGAATTTATGGAAATCTTTACAAATTCATATATTGACATGAATGCTGCTGTCCAAAATGTGAATTTTTCAAGAGGGTGGAAATTTATGGATAAATTTAAATGCTTGGCAAAGACGATCTCGCGAGCGACATTTCAGTCATTGATGTTCAAAATAAAGCCAACATTGTTTTGAGTTTTATCAGCAGAAATTTACATCCAAAATCGTAAGTAAAGGACAAGTGAAGTGTATGCATGAATGTAATATATCAAAGTCAATTATGCGAGTATGTGATGCGATTTATGTCAATATGGCGTATGGTATTAAACCTTAAAATTGTTGTTGACGAAGGACTTTTAGCTATGATTTCTTTAGTGCTTGGGGAATCGTGGCCGTTATACGGCAGCGAAATCCTACATTCCTGCAAATATATTTCAATGGACAAAACGTCTGTAGCCATAAGGCTCCATACCATTATTTACTTTATCATTAACAAATGTTTGGGGTTTTTCAGTTTATGATCATTGATCATTCAATCATTGTACAGTTATACTACATATTGTTTAAGATTTGAGAAAACTAACATTGATTACATGAGAAGCTGTTTACTATAACCTGTGATTTTGAGTCTTCTGATCCATGAAGCTTTTTATTTTGACAATTTGACTGGAATGGTATTAAACATGAGTATTTCACATACATGGAATGTTGTCCCCTTTTCTAACTGAACACCTCATGTAGAGATGTAAAGGTCTGTCAATCTACGGCTCATTCCAGATTGTTTGCCATAAATTCCAAAGGGCTATTGATGTATGAAAAGCATTTTCTATAAAGTAAAAATGCCTTTCTATGTATGCAGATAAACCTTGAAATTTGGCAAAACAGCAAAGTATTTTTCATGATCACTAGGTAATTTTTCTGATGATCATTATAATTTCTAAACTAAATTATTTCTGATTTACATTTAAACAAGCTTTGATTATATGAAAAGATATTTATCATAACCAGTAAGCATGACACATGAACCAATTTTAACATTCATGTAATTATATAATTAAAGACATGCTCGTTACATTCTGTTTGTATTAGCAAATACAATGCTACTAGTGATTGCTATATAGCAAACCTTGCATATACTTACAGGAGATAATAGTCTAGTGAAATGCCTAATAAACATTTATGGCATTAAGCTGTCCTTAACTGCAAATTTTCACTCTGATAATTTTTGCTTAACCTTTGGCAGAAAAAATTTTGAGTTTTTTCTCAAAAGGTGAATTTGCTGGCACTGATGTGGAGATGGGTAAAGGGTTACAATAAACTTGCATGGTTTGAAGTCTGAGCTTTTCTATATCTATGAACTGTCACTTGTAGTACCAAATTTCTAACTTAACTAAATTCATTACATAGAGGTTTGAGTGGGGGTCGCTAGGGGGGTCTATGCCTGACAACTTGGTAGAAATTTTTAAAGACTATATCTGTTTTTGAATAGCATTATTGTAAAATAAATTTTACGTTCCTAGACATGCTAATGAGCTATATATTTGGCATGATAATGAGCCTAAATATTTGGCAAAACATTCAAGTATTTTTCACTTTTTTTTTGAAAAAAACGTAAGCAAAATGTGTTGTTTTTACGCAAAAACGATGCCCACAAATACATTTTGTATTGCTCTGAAACGCTGAAAATGGCATTTTCAAGGCTCTGAAATTCAAAATTTCTCAGGGGAGAATGCCTCAGACCCCCCAGGTGCGGAGCGTTCGACGTTTTATGACTGATGTTTGAAAAATCCTAGATCCGCCCCTGGTCCTTCTCAAGACTCTACTAACCTGGACGATCTTCATCCGCAAACATGTTACAAAACTCCCCGGTTCAAACCATTTACTTCATTACTATCAAGTACCATATGCTATGTCAAATTTTATCTGCTAACTGAGACTAGTAAACATTAGTTTTCAATAAATATTTTTTATTAAAATGTTCTCAGGCTCAGGAATTGTGAATTATATTATTATTTTATTCTGAGAAGTGAAATATTTTTGCAGGCATGTTATATACTGTTGTATTAAGTGTACTCAGTACTGTGTTTACAGTTGTTTTATCAGATGAAATTATGTTGTTGAGGAAAAAATCAGAATTAAATTCTTGTAGGCAGTTTTGAGTTGAGTATGACTTAAAATATTAAAACAAAAGCCATCATCTTTGAATTTACAGAGCAAAAAATGTTGTCTAAGTTTTTTGTCTTTTAATGTATTTTAAATGGAATGCTCAAACGAAGGTTGAAAAACCTACACGATGACATGATGCGTTGCTTAAAAAAGATATGTGGTGGACAAAAGTCTGGCGCGGGTGCGACAAAGATACCCACATGCAAATTCTTCGACCAATTGCTTTTTTTAAGTGATTTTGTTTCCAATCGTTCAACAGAAAGCAACATAAACGTAAACCCACTGAATATTTCAAACAATCAGTAAACGAACAAAAAACTGAATCTGCTGAACAGAAATCAGTAAGGTTCACAGCATACAAATATGACAGTAAAAAAGAGCTTTGTTAACGCAAACTGGATGTAGATCAGTGTGACAAAAAGCAGCCTTATGAGCGATCAAAAAACATTTTGATCGTCAAGAAAAGATTGACTTGTTGTTGGTTGTTGCTTTAACGAAGTCAGAAGATGTGTCAACACAAAAAAATGAAGGGCGCAGTTCAAACCAATTGTTTTGTGAAAGCATTGTGGATATATTAGATAAATTGCCTCCTTAGAGCAACCGAATGGCAAGGGTTGAAATACAAAACATTCTTATAAAGTATGAGTTGGATGATGAACATTAGAACTCTTGCATTAATTTTTCGTAATTGCTCATGTTTATTTTTTATTGATATTTCTTTCAAATTCTATTGTGAAATATGTTGATATGTTGTTTGAAGACAAAAGTGTGTTTATTACAAAAAAGGAATATAGGGTTTCGAAATGCTGAATTAACCATTAAGAGTACATGTCACTCCACTGTTTCATCTAATGCAAGTCTGTCAAACATATAGAAGGTCGTGATGTTACAATCATGTCTTGCCATGGCACTAAACCTATTGGTGACATGAAATTATCTCTAAAACAGTCTCTGGTATTTTTTGGTTGTATTGAATAGTTATTGGATCCAAGAAGTGTTACATCCTGCTATTATTGACATTCTCCCTTCTCCACCCACCTAGTGTAAATGAACGATTGCTGTCACGGTCAATAAGGTCAGATGGACATAGTGGATTACTTGAAATACACCTGTCAGCTATGAAGTAGTTATGAAGAGCCACAATTGCCTTTGTAGCAACATCTGGCGTAATTGCTCGTCCGAAAAGTCTGAATCGTGAGGTGGCAATGCCAAAGTCATTTTCTAGGATTCTTCTTGCACGGGAGAAGCAGCGGGCGGCCAATGCTCTCATAAAACAGATTTCCCATGCTCAGGCGAAGCAACCGTAATGGAAAACCGTCTTTAGTGGATCAAGCTGTCGCAGTGAAACGAGCTTCTGAACAAGAACTCGAGCTTGATTTACCGGCTAAAAGATTGCGCATATGCTTACCTCAAATATGGAGCTCACCGCTCAAGACGATTGGAGCGTTGAGCACGTAGTTGATGAATTACTATCGCCAAACTCCCGCTAGGAAACCAGTGGGGAGTTTATTGATTTCCCAGGAACAGTCTCAAAACGTCTATCCTGTTTTGAACGAAGGAGCTTGATAAAGATGTATCCCTCCCAATGGGGATTCTATTTATACACCATTCCTAAACGAGGGTCTAAAACCGTTTGTCCGAGGGGTGAGTGCTCCAGACAAACCTTAAAGGAAGCTACAGATAATAATTTAGACATCGTGGGTCCTTTAGCAACCGTGTACGAGAGCCTCATATCCATGTTAACCTCTATAAGTAATGAGGCGACTTCTGTTGAACTAAAGAAGGACAGTGTCGTCGCCTTCCTAACTTGTATAAAACACGCTTTGCTGTTGGTGGGAGATGTGTTCACTCGTGTTGCAACGGATCACTGAGAGTTAGTATTGAAAAGAATCAATCCCATATTATAGTCTCATGCGAAACAAGACTTCTCTGAGGCAAAAAGAAAGCTAATTAGCTCAGGTTTTGAGCAACGCCTCAAGCTGCGCTCGGAAACAGCAAAAACGTTTGGAAAGGCATCAAAGGTTGGTAATCCTTTTTTTGTGGGATGGCAAATGTTTTATATTTATATGTTTTAATAATACTTCAACTAGTTAAAGTGACACATCAGCAAAGTAACGTTGACCTCGGTCTGAATATTTCTTGATATCATGCTCAACATCATCCAATAATTGCTTATTATATATCATTTGCTGCGCAGACTTGCGTAATCTATAATTATAGCGTTATAAAGGCTTATTTTGTCCCAGAAACTGGCTGACAGCGATTTATTCGACTTACGTCATTTTTGATACGACGTGGTGTAAGAAATTCCCGAAAAGACATATCTTCGTAATAGAGAATACGATTTAAAAATTTATTTAGGACGCTGATGAATTGTTTTTACTCTACTATTTTTATTTGGACATGGTTTTTAAAAAGACATGTGATCTATAGCCTGTAGTTTTTTCACTGAAGAGAAAACATTCATGTAACTCGTTCGTTGTTACTCGTTGTCACTGTGATACGTCAAAATGTCGTCGATTTCACGGTTTTTTACCTCTTATTTCAGTTATTTCACATCAATAAATTCTATTAGCTGTCCTATTTATACTTTTGGGTGAGCGTAGAAGTGAATTTACTATAATCTGTAGGCCATATGAGAAAAAACAACAACAGGACAACAAGGATTTATCGGCTGTTTAGTGACTTGAACGATCTCACGAGACCGTTAAACTTTGTACGGTGGATGAGCAAAATTTGACTGGCTTCGTAATACGTAATTTTTTAAGCGTTGAAAATTTATACGGTGGATAGGAATTTAATAAGCCCTTAATATCAAAGCGCGTGTTCTTCATAGAGAATTATCGGATGGAGGTTTTTTGTACAGACCGAGCCCGTTGGGCGAGGTTTGTAACAAAATATAGAGGTACGATATTTCTCAGTAAAGACCGCGAAAATGAGGTTATTAGAAGCTTTATTATATGGCATTATTTGAACTGAAACGAAGCTTGCTTTCTTTGTCATCCTTGCTGTTTTAAACGGGTTGTCTTTCACTTTTCCGGTTTTCGTCATTAAAAAAATTGTTTAAATTGTATCGTCTGGATATTTAAACTGTTTTCTGAGTGCTTTTCTTCAAATCACAATCGTAAATGGTTTTTTGCTTCGTTGATTTTGCGTTTTGATGTTTGCTTTACGAAGTTTGTTTATATTTGACAGTAAAATTACCTGTTTTTGACCGTGGTTTATTACGGAAAATAATGCATCAGCAAAAATATTTCTCAGCCAATCAAAGTGCGCTATTTGGCCGGAAGGGACGCTTATACATAATAAACGATTGTTGACAACTTAAACGCCTTTCGTACAACCAACCCTAGGCAGTTTCTGAACGTTTTGATTTTCCAATTATCATTAGAAATCACATTTATGCAAGTTCAATTGCACATACAGTATTCTTATGAAAAATACATATACATGGTCTTTCACTTTACCTCTGCATTTTTGAGTTCAGCAATACAAAAAAAAACATAAAAATAAATCTGATATTAACGCTACCTTTGAAAAACTACCAAAATGTCCCACGTTTGACCATGTTGCAACAAAAACCCACGAAGCAAAAAATGCTCGCTGACGAACAAAATATCTTCGAATTTCATCTGATACACGAGCTCGAATAGAGAAATCATTACTCTCTCTGTAGGAAACATTGCCTCCTCGTCTTGTGTCAACATCTGCCCAGAATGGTGCGATCAAACGGCGATTATTGTCAAGTGGAAAAGGATCTGGTGTAAATTGTGAAACTTGCCGAATGAAGGATATGGCTCCGTTCGTATTTACCTGTAGCAACAATGAACCGTAATTTAAGTTGAAAAAATAGTGTAAAAATATTATTAAACAGAAAAAACTCAGCTCCAGTTTAAGATATCAAACAGTTATGACAAGCCTCTTCGAATATTTTTGCAATCTGCTGTCCTGCAAATTATTATGCTAACCAATGTGATTTGACGAAGTACTTGAAAAACTCTGTCTGACTTTCTACAAAAATGGGTTGATTTGTTGGCTGAAGCATTATTCCTTGAACAATGGTATAACGGAATACAGCAAATCAATGCAAATGAATGCATGTTTTAAAACTGCAACAACTATCGCTGGATCTCTGCGTTGATTTCGCTAAGTATTTAAAAATTCATCAACAACTACGTATATTAGCAATAAAAATTTAAAGTTTCAAAATTTATCGTGCTATATTTAAAAAAAGTGAATTTTGCAACAGTTAGAATCTTCTCGTAAGACATTTTGTCGACAAAACTTGCTTAGTCTTACCGAAACAAAAAGCAACGGAGTCTAAACATCTAGATTAACAAGACATCTATCAAGTATTCACTCGTCCAACTGGACAACAATGTTTGATTATATTTGCGTATTATATAATAATAGTTGCCAAATAGCACAACGAAATTTTCAGCAAAGCAATCTTGCATGTTACAATTTGTTATATGCATGTAAGTAATATGTGTTTCATTATACGTGTCACTAATGACACTCGCGCGTTAAATGATCGAAAAAAGTTTTTGTTTCGCTCAAACACTTTGTGTCAGACACACGTGATTTATGCGATTTTGTTAGACAAATTTTTAAACTTGAGCTTACTTTTGATAGCACGAGTAACTAGGAATAGCAATTAATGAAAGCCAGAAGTAAATCTAGTGTAAGTCGAGAAAGTCGCGGGACATACTATTATCTCAAGTGTTTCAATTATCTCGAATTCTGTTTTACAATATTGAGACTTAGTTTATGGAAGATGGAAGAAGGGTTAGAATTAACTTGCATAATTTGAAATCTGATCTTTTTTACACTAACAAACAGTTCCTTTTTTTACTTCATTCCTAACTAGAGGTGTGAATGGGGGACTCTAGTGGTGTTTAGTTAGAAACAAAAAGCTACGGCGCAAAAGTAAAAGCTACGGCAAAAAAGCAAAAACCCACGGCACAAAAACAAAAGCTACAACATAAAAGCAAAAAGCCACGGCACTAAAGCAAAAGCGACGGCACAAAATCAAAAAGCCACGGCGCAAAAACAAAAGCCACGCAACGCAAAAGCCACAATAACCACTGGAGTATTGGTCACCAATATCTAGTCAAAATAGCCGAGTCGAAGGCCAAAAAATTTTGCTCAAATTACGGTAACAAAGTTTCTTTAATAGCGAAGTAATGTTTTTCTTGTGGAGGTAATTCGTTGTATCAAATTGTATCTTAAAATGTTGAAGAAATGATAACTAAAATGATATTTTATGTAACTCTGATGTCTTCAGAGGTAATGTTTTCGTTATTTGCTGTGCTTCCTGTCCTGTCAGGTGACTGGTCTGACCTGTCTGTAGTAATAATATCAATTTTTGCACTTGTTTGATTAGAGTCATGCTAAATATTTTTTCCATGCACTTTTTATGTGTTTGAGTTCCCATTTGTCTGTGCCTCAAGATTTATCATTAAAACAATCAGTAAATTCACTGTAGGAGTGCTGGGTTGGTGAAAACATATTGCAATTTCTATGGAAGGGTACAAGAGAATTATGAAATTTATCAATTGAAAGAATTTGAGCTAAACTATGTTGCATTTCAAAAAGAGATAGTTTCACAGGTTGAAAATTGATATGAATAATGGTAGCCAAGTATTGTTTTTCCAAAAACACTTAGCAACTCACACCTTCAGTGTTTATTCCCATGTCGCTCTTAAATCCCTCCCCGCCCCCCCCCTAATGAAAGAAACAATGATCAAACAGTGTTGTACTTTAAGCCTGCATCCATGCACAAATTAAGACAAAAATACAGTGTAATTTTGAAACATAATGATTTTATGCTTGATCGCATTTCAGTTCTTTTTTCATCTGAGAAATATCATTTGTACATGTTTGAGTAAAATTGTAGCACCTACTTTTGTCTTGCTGATGTAGAGTTTAATAAATGATAGTTATGTATTGGCTTTTCATCCAATTGGAAAAGGAGATAGTGACATCCATTTCATGATAAGCAATTTAATGACATTTTGAATTCTATTTTAGCTAGTACTCTGAAAACATTCAAAGGAAGTTGTGCATTATAACTGATAAAAATTAAAATTGAAGAACTTTTTATCAACATGCTCAACTCCTCAACTGTATTACTATCACTATGTTTTAATTTCTTTCATGTAAATTTATATTTAAAACTAAAAATTTCTGTTTTTGTAGAATACTAGAAACACGAGGTTTGGGAATAACTATAAAATATGTAGGAATTTAAGCATGAAGTGCAGATGTTAAACTTAATTTGTTTTTCTTTAAAAGAGCTTTTTTAAAACAACAGCATTTTACATGTTTATTGATTTCATGTACGTATTTTTAAACTTCCCTCTTTCTTAGATAAATTGACAATATGCGAAAATAATAAATTACATGTGCCGAATATCTACATATGAATTCTCAATTTTCTGTTTTTGTTAATCTTTAATAGTTTGTATGTTCCTGTTGATAGAAAATTTGCAAAACATCAATTCAAGTTTTAATCCAAGCCCAGGTTTCAATATTAGCATAAGTTGTTCTCCAAGTACAGGTTACAGTTTAAGTTCAAGCTCCACTGCAAGCATCTCATCAAGAAGCACCAAAATCAAGTTGTTTTCACAATACCGAAAGTTAAAAGGAAGTGAATGGAACAACAAAGTTAAAAATAAGAAGAAAGAGAAAGCTGAAAATGTAATATGAAAATGTAGTAACTTTTATTGGGCTACCTTAATGGCGATCATTGGATCGGAAATTGAAATCTTCCAGGGGTAAGAGCATTGCTCTAAAAGTGTCAAACGAAGCCCCATATATTGAGATACTATCTCAAGCATTGCTGAAGTGTAAAGCATATCAAAGCAATGTTTATGAAGAAGGAAGGGAGTACTTAGTACTTGTTCGTTTATGAAGATGGAAGCCAGGCTTTGTTCCTGCCTGGTACAAAAGAATTTTTCACTCTTAAACGATATAAAAATGAAACTGGAAAAGACTATAAACGAATTGTTTTGTACTTATGCACAAACGATGATCTTAGTAAGAGTGAAAAGAGTGAGAATTTTGAAGATAGCTCCGATGATAACATCGATTCATATAACAAATTCTCAGAGCATTCCCAAAAAAGTGCTAGATCCCAAATACTTCACGATGAACAGGTCGCTAAGAAATTTTATTGACATTAAATTTTTTAATTAGCCATAAAAAATAAAAACCACCTTCACAAGAATGTCAAATCAAGAGAGAAAAATTTTTGTAACCCAATCTGCTATTTTATTCTTAAAATTGTTTTTAAATGTAATTGAAACAAAACTATTTCACAGTGCCCATTGGCTAATTTGACTGAAATTAAAGTGAGCTTTCGTGCCCCACTGTTTAGCACAGACTAAACAGTATAAAAACATTAATAGTGAAAAGTTAATAACAAAATATAATTAGAAGTTTACAGAAACTATCATTTTAACTCACTCCAATTCTCCTATCGAAACGTCTTGATCAGATTGTGTAAAATATTTGCATTTAATGTCAATGAACACTATTATTTGCACACTCTTTGAGAGCATTGTAAACAGCGGCGGATCTAGGCTATGTCAAATCAGTCACGCGACTGATGTTTATATAGTTTTAAAATTATTTATCAAATTTAATGATTACAATTTTTTTGATCATTAAATTTTCGTTCTGTAATTGTTTGGATTTCATCGTCGAAATTCTAAACGCTATAGATATATGATTAAGTTGAGAAATTTATTTTGGAATCAATGGAGAAGAGAATATTTAACGAATTTAAAAAGAGTTTCACAAAAGGAAGAGTAAGGTGAAAGGTTCGATTGCAAAGGATGGAGACGTTGTGTTAGATTATGATGAAGGATTAATGCGTGGGTTTTGGAAGTTAGCAGTTATTGAGAGGTTGGTTAAGGGTAAGGATGGGGTCGTTCAGGGTGCAACAGTTGGAATGGTTGAGAAGGGACGATCAAGGTTTTAAACAGGCTACTGCAACAGCTGTATCCTTTGGAAAAAAGTGAAGAATGTTTGAATGAGGTTGAGACATGAAAAGATAATACTTGTAAAGGTGAATGTAATCAGGTTGGCGAGGAAGCAAGGTCACGAAGATCTCGTCGAGCCGCAGCGTTGGACTCTAAGTGGAAAACCTCAGCAATGCTTGAACCATAAATGTTCAAGGAGGGGTGTGTGTGGGATATTGCATTCTTTTTAGCTTGGCAATAAAATTGTCGTAGCTATGTTAGTTTCCCTTTAACATTTATTGTTTTAAGAACGGCGCACACGAGAGCTATGTGCTTAGCAAATGTCACTCGTGCAAAGAGGCGTAAGCAAGTTGCTCTAGTGTGCACGTGCTGTTTCCGACGACTTTTGCCTTTCCTGGCAGGACTGGCAAATATCTAACATGTTTGATATTTTTTTCTACGCGTGGCGAAATGCTTTGTCGATTTGTCCGTGTGCGGCGTCTTGAAGTAAACTGCTTTTGTGTTTCCAATACAGCGCATGCTCAATAAATTTCATATCAAACCCAAAATAGAGGCTTCCTTAGCTGAATGAGTTAAATTCTGCGTCAATTTATGGTTCTAAAGAAGGAGACGAAGTAGCACTTGTATGCCTGCTGCTAATTCTCCGTAGACACATACATTTACTTTGAGCTTCTTGTTGTAAAACATGGATGATTTTTTATTTCCTCAAAAGCAGACTCTCTTTCCTCTCCGTTTAAATCTGCTGATCGAAGGCTATAGTTTATCATCTAAAGTTTATCATTTAAAGTTTATCATCTAAAATTGCACCTTTGACTGAATCATGTTGTTCAATCAGGGCCGCTATTTTGGTTTCAAATGAAATTTATTGAGCATGCATTGTATTTGAAACACAAAAGCACTTTGCTACAAGACGCCGCACACGGACAAATCGACAGAGCATTTTTGCCACGCGTGGAAAAAAATAACAAACATGTTAGATATTTGCCAGTCCTGCCTGGAATGGCAAAAGTCGTCGGAAACAGCACGCACACACAAGAACAACTTGCTTACGCCACTTGGCACAAATGACATTTTGCTGAGCACATAGCTCTCGTGTGCGCCGGGCTTTAAGTACGTTTTGTAAGTTCTTTGTTTGTTTAGTTAGTTCTTTTTTGTTGCAATGCGTGAGAACTTGAAACGTTATGTTTTGTTGTAATTACCGTTAGTATAAATACATGTAAAAATTAACTCTAATAGATAGAGTAAAAATACTCCAGTGATGTACTTGTAGCTTGTTTAGCTTGTAAAATAAATGGCTCAAAACGAAGAGTATTAGTGAACCAGCTGAGGAGCGGATTCCTCGACAGACATTTTGTAAAGCTGCATTGTTATGTTGACATTTTTTAAAAAAATGATTAACCTCTTATGAGACTGACGTAAAAACACAATCAAAGAGCACCTGAGTGCAAACAAATCTATGTTTTAAAATGCTATTTACGAAAAACATATCTTCTTAATTTTTACTCGGGCCAGAATGAATCCGAGCACAATCCTTTGCCATTTGGAAGTTTCATGTGTAAAAAACTATTTGTTCGGCAAGAAACTTAGATTTCCTATATTAATAACACAAGACAAGGCTATAGAACAGGAAAAATCCGACAATTTTCTTCTCTGTAGCTTTGCCAAATTTCCCGTTATAAACATGTTGTTTATTACCTTGTTCAGTTTGTTTACAATCACGCATCGTGAGGCTGAACTCGCGTGATATTGCAAAAATTTGGATTCATTTCGTGTGTTGCAGAAATATGCGAAGGTAGCCTTCCATTTATATTTAGTTCAGATATATTTATTATAGATATATTATAATAATATATTATAGATATATTTATATTTAAATATATCGCCATGGCAACTTACGTTCCGGTTTAAAAAAACATTCGAAAAGGAATTATTATTGACTGCTCAAAACAGCACTAATTTTTATTGTGAAAAGCTAAAATTTTACCTACCTATAGAAAATTGCGTGAAATATACTATGGTTTACTCAGTTTTTCCTTATATAAAACATTTAATTAATAAAACTCCGATAAACTTGGTATAAGTGTTTTATTGCCTTATCATATACGCATAATGTTGATGGCATAGAAAGAGCGGTTTTAATCGTTATAAAATAGTTTCAGGTGATAAAATTTATATGGGTGGAAAGTATGCAATGTAGGCTATTTAATGGTGTAAAATTTTTGTCTAATACTAAAGCATGTTATGAGATATTTCTGACGAAACAATGACTTTCGGAAATTAATAAATTATATTAAAATTGCCGGATTTTTCCGTGTCGCGAAAGAGTTAAGCCTGATTTTCTCAAAATAACAACAGAAAGAATTCTTTACGTTTGCGAATAATTCATGCCTGCTCTGATTCTTGACAAACGACATACTCTTGAAAAACAAATATTTCT
Organism: Xenia sp. Carnegie-2017; assembly: GCF_021976095.1. NCBI lineage: Eukaryota > Metazoa > Cnidaria > Anthozoa > Malacalcyonacea > Xeniidae > Xenia > Xenia sp. Carnegie-2017. Next base: position 5,773,385 of record NW_025813484.1, on the reverse strand, counting down.
AGAACTATAAAAATTTTTAGACATGTAAGCTCTCAAACCAATAGGAGCTATACACTCTCTTCACAGATTAATTACGTAGATTTTTGTTGCATTATCCAATCCGTTTTCACTAGAAAGCCCGAAAAATTGTGTGTGAAAGAGAAGTAACCTATGTTTTCTTGCAGCAATGAAGTCTATAATTTTAGATAAATTAGCTAGTTGTCAAACAAACTGTGTAAGAATTGCCTCGTGAATGATTTGGTTAACATTGCACACCTATCCTATGGTTCACCTAAGTACTTATTTTTCCTTTTATTTTATCGATTGTACATTCTAGTGAAAGTGAAAGTCATAAAGCTTATAGCAAGACTGAGAAATATTTTGTCAAAGATAAAGAAGAATTGTCATTTTTCACAAGGTATACGTAAACAAGTCAGATTAATTTTAAATGGCTATAAAAGCTAACATACTCACAAACAAGGAGTTGTGATTTTGGTCGAAGAAAGGAAAAGGAGATGAGATGTCAACACGACCGGAGCTTCCGTCATCATTGGTTGGTACAAGCGTATCTCCATTATCAATTCCGTAAGGATAAAAGTTTTTAAGCTCTATTCCAGATGATAAAACTTGAGTAAAATTGAAGAAAAGATAACATAAAATCAAAATTTCTTGAAGTGTGCTCATTTCGATTCTATTCATTGGAAGCAGTAAATCAATCTTTACTTGGAAAACATTCAACAGGAATAAACCATAAATAATGATGGTAAATTATTTTCAAAATGAAACTATTATTATAATTTAAATGTCTTTTGATTAGGGACGCGTAAAATTTTTGAGAGCTCCGTGCATATTTTCACGTCTTTGTCACAAGTACACAAGCTTTTCTGCTTCTTGAAATTTACCATAACTTCTAACAAAAAAAGGAATGATTTCTGACAGCTGAATGTGTGCACAAAAATGCACCAGAAGGACTGGTATAGTCATCAAAGATTGAAATTTTTACAATTAGCTAATGTGTGCATAGTTTTAGAAATAGTGTTTTGAGAATGATAAATATGCTTTTATATTATTATTTTCGCCCAAATTAGTGGAGCGAAACTAATGGTAAGCAAAGACATAGTATTCTTAGATAATTACTACAGTGCGTATTCCATTTAATAATTTTAAAAATAACATTATCACCTTCTTCTTCTTTTAGAATATTGATAATGTTGCTATATAATGTTTTTAGTATTATCTCAATTTGATGATCGTTTGTTTTAATTTTAAGTATTTTTTAATATTATTTTGTCCAAATTCGTGGAGCAAATTAAAAGCTTACCAAAAGCATATCAGTTTGTAATCATAAGAAAGTGTTGTAGAAAACACAAATAGCGGCTTGCTCAGCTAAATGAGTTAAATTCTGCGTCAATTTATGGTTCTGAAGAAGGAGACGAAGTAGCACTTGTATGCCTGTTCCTAATTCTCCGTAGACACATACATTTACTTTGAGCTTCTTGTTGTAAAACATGGATGATTTTTTATTTCCTCAAAAGCAGACTCTCTTTTCTCTCCGTTTAAATCTGCTGATCGAAGGCTATAGTTTATCATCTAAAGTTTATCATTTAAAGTTTATCATCTAAAATTTCACCTTCGACTGAATCATGTTGTTCAATCAGGGCCAATATTTTGGTTTCAAATGAAATTTATTGAGCATGCATTGTATTTGAAACACAAAAGCACTTTGCTACAAGACGCCGCACACGGACAAATGGACAGAGCTTTTTCCCACGCGTGGAAAAAATAACAAACATGTTAGATATTTGCCAGTCCTGCCTGGAATGGCAAAAGTCGTCGGAAACAGCACGCACACACAAGAACAACTTGCTTACGCCACTTGGCACAAATGATATTTTGCTGAGCACATAGCTCTCGTGTGCGCCGGGCTTTAAGTACGTTTTGTAAGTTCTTTGTTTGTTTAGTTAGTTCTTTTTTGTTGCAACGCGTGAGAACTTGAAACGTTATGTTTTGTTGTAATTACCGTTAGTATAAATACATGTAAAAATTAACTCTAATAGATAGAGTAAAAATACTCCAGTGATGTACTTGTAGCTTGTTTAGCTTGTAAAATAAATGGCTCAAAACGAAGAGTGTTAGTGAACCAGCTGAGGAGCGGATTCCTCGACAGACATTTTGTAAAGCTGCATTGTTATGTTGACATTTTTTTAAAAAATGATTAACCTCTTATGAGACTGACGTAAAAACACAATCAAAGAGCACCTGAGCGCAAACAAATCTATGTTTTAAAATGCTATTTACGAAAAACATATCTTCTTAATTTTTACTCGGGCCAGAATGAATCCGAGCACAATCCTTTGCCATTTGGAAGTTTCATGTGTAAAAAACTATTTGTTCGGCAAGAAACTTAGATTTCCTATATTGATAACACAAGACAAGGCTATAGAACAGGAAAAATCCGACAATTTTCTTCTCTGTAGCTTTGCCAAATTTCCCGTTATAAACATGTTGTTTATTACCTTGTTCAGTTTGTTTACAATCACGCATCGTGAGGCTGAACTCGCGTGATATTGCAAAAATTTGGATTCATTTCGTGTGTTGCAGAAATATGCGAAGGTAGCCTTCCATTTATATTTAGTTCAGATATATTTATTATAGATATATTATAATAATATATTATAGATATATTTATATTTAAATATATCGCCATGGCAACTTACGTTCCGGTTTAGAAAACATTCGAAAAGGAATTATTATTGACTGCTCAAAACAGCACTAATTTTTATTGTGAAAAGCTAAAATTTTACCTACCTATAGAAAATTGCGTGAAATATACTATGGTTTACTCAGTTTTTCCTTATATAAAACATTTAATTAATAAAACTCCGATAAACTTGGTATAAGTGTTTTATTGCCTTATCATATACGCATAATGTTGATGGCATAGAAAGAGCGGTTTTAATCGTTATAAAATAGTTTCAGGTGATAAAATTTATATGGGTGGAAAGTATGCAATGTAGGCTATTTAATGGTGTAAAATTTTTGTCTAATACTAAAGCATGTTATGAGATATTTCTGACGAAACAATGACTTTCGGAAATTAATAAATTATATTAAAATTGCCGGATTTTTCCGTGTCGCGAAAGAGTTAAGCCTGATTTTCTCAAAATAACAACAGAAAGAATTCTTTACGTTTGCGAATAATTCATGCCTGCTCTGATTCTTGACAAACGACATACTCTTGAAAAACAAATATTTCTAGAACTATAAAAATTTTAGACATGTAAGCTCTCAAACCAATAGGAGCTATACACTCTCTTCACAGATTAATTACGTAGATTTTTGTTGCATTATCCAATCCGTTTTCACTAGAAAGCCCGAAAAATTGTGTGTGAAAGAGAAGTAACCTATGTTTTCTTGCAGCAATGAAGTCTATAATTTTAGATAAATTAGCTAGTTGTCAAACAAACTGTGTAAGAATTGCCTCGTGAATGATTTGGTTAACATTGCACACCTATCCTATGGTTCACCTAAGTACTTATTTTTCCTTTTATTTTATCGATTGTACATTCTAGTGAAAGTGAAAGTCATAAAGCTTATAGCAAGACTGAGAAATATTTTGTCAAAGATAAAGAAGAATTGTCATTTTTCACAAGGTATACGTAAACAAGTCAGATTAATTTTAAATGGCTATAAAAGCTAACATACTCACAAACAAGGAGTTGTGATTTTGGTCGAAGAAAGGAAAAGGAGATGAGATGTCAACACGACCGGAGCTTCCGTCATCATTGGTTGGTACAAGCGTATCTCCATTATCAATTCCGTAAGGATAAAAGTTTTTAAGCTCTATTCCAGATGATAAAACTTGAGTAAAATTGAAGAAAAGATAACATAAAATCAAAATTTCTTGAAGTGTGCTCATTTCGATTCTATTCATTGGAAGCAGTAAATCAATCTTTACTTGGAAAACATTCAACAGGGAATAAACCATAAATAATGATGGTAAATTATTTTCAAAATGAAACTATTATTATAATTTAAATGTCTTTTGATTAGGGACGCGTAAAATTTTTGAGAGCTCCGTGCATATTTTCACGTCTTTGTCACAAGTACACAAGCTTTTCTGCTTCTTGAAATTTACCATAACTTCTAACAAAAAAAGGAATGATTTCTGACAGCTGAATGTGTGCACAAAAATGCACCAGAAGGACTGGTATAGTCATCAAAGATTGAAATTTTTACAATTAGCTAATGTGTGCATAGTTTTAGAAATAGTGTTTTGAGAATGATAAATATGCTTTTATATTATTATTTTCGCCCAAATTAGTGGAGCGAAACTAATGGTAAGCAAAGACATAGTATTCTTAGATAATTACTACAGTGCGTATTCCATTTAATAATTTTAAAAATAACATTATCACCTTCTTCTTCTTTTAGAATATTGATAATGTTGCTATATAATGTTTTTAGTATTATCTCAATTTGATGATCGTTTGTTTTAATTTTAAGTATTTTTTAATATTATTTTGTCCAAATTCGTGGAGCAAATTAAAAGCTTACCAAAAGCATATCAGTTTGTAATCATAAGAAAGTGTTGTAGAAAACACAAATAGCGGCTTGCTCAGCTAAATGAGTTAAATTCTGCGTCAATTTATGGTTCTGAAGAAGGAGACGAAGTAGCACTTGTATGCCTGTTCCTAATTCTCCGTAGACACATACATTTACTTTGAGCTTCTTGTTGTAAAACATGGATGATTTTTTATTTCCTCAAAAGCAGACTCTCTTTTCTCTCCGTTTAAATCTGCTGATCGAAGGCTATAGTTTATCATCTAAAGTTTATCATTTAAAGTTTATCATCTAAAATTTCACCTTCGACTGAATCATGTTGTTCAATCAGGGCCAATATTTTGGTTTCAAATGAAATTTATTGAGCATGCATTGTATTTGAAACACAAAAGCACTTTGCTACAAGACGCCGCACACGGACAAATGGACAGAGCTTTTTTCCCACGCGTGGAAAAAAATAACAAACATGTTAGATATTTGCCAGTCCTGCCTGGAATGGCAAAAGTCGTCGGAAACAGCACGCACACACAAGAACAACTTGCTTACGCCACTTGGCACAAATGATATTTTGCTGAGCACATAGCTCTCGTGTGCGCCGGGCTTTAAGTACGTTTTGTAAGTTCTTTGTTTGTTTAGTTAGTTCTTTTTTGTTGCAACGCGTGAGAACTTGAAACATTATGTTTTGTTGTAATTACCGTTAGTATAAATACATGTAAAAATTAACTCTAATAGATAGAGTAAAAATACTCCAGTGATGTACTTGTAGCTTGTTTAGCTTGTAAAATAAATGGCTCAAAACGAAGAGTGTTAGTGAACCAGCTGAGGAGCGGATTCCTCGACAGACATTTTGTAAAGCTGCATTGTTATGTTGACATTTTTTTAAAAAATGATTAACCTCTTATGAGACTGACGTAAAAACACAATCAAAGAGCACCTGAGCGCAAACAAATCTATGTTTTAAAATGCTATTTACGAAAAACATATCTTCTTAATTTTTACTCGGGCCAGAATGAATCCGAGCACAACCTTTGCCATTTGGAAGTTTCATGTGTAAAAAACTATTTGTTCGGCAAGAAACTTAGATTTCCTATATTGATAACACAAGACAAGGCTATAGAACAGGAAAAATCCGACAATTTTCTTCTCTGTAGCTTTGCCAAATTTCCCGTTATAAACATGTTGTTTATTACCTTGTTCAGTTTGTTTACAATCACGCATCGTGAGGCTGAACTCGCGTGATATTGCAAAAATTTGGATTCATTTCGTGTGTTGCAGAAATATGCGAAGGTAGCCTTCCATTTATATTTAGTTCAGATATATTTATTATAGATATATTATAATAATATATTATAGATATATTTATATTTAAATATATCGCCATGGCAACTTACGTTCCGGTTTAGAAAACATTCGAAAAGGAATTATTATTGACTGCTCAAAACAGCACTAATTTTTATTGTGAAAAGCTAAAATTTTACCTACCTATAGAAAATTGCGTGAAATATACTATGGTTTACTCAGTTTTTCCTTATATAAAACATTTAATTAATAAAACTCCGATAAACTTGGTATAAGTGTTTTATTGCCTTATCATATACGCATAATGTTGATGGCATAGAAAGAGCGGTTTTAATCGTTATAAAATAGTTTCAGGTGATAAAATTTATATGGGTGGAAAGTATGCAATGTAGGCTATTTAATGGTGTAAAATTTTTGTCTAATACTAAAGCATGTTATGAGATATTTCTGACGAAACAATGACTTTCGGAAATTAATAAATTATATTAAAATTGCCGGATTTTTCCGTGTCGCGAAAGAGTTAAGCCTGATTTTCTCAAAATAACAACAGAAAGAATTCTTTACGTTTGCGAATAATTCATGCCTGCTCTGATTCTTGACAAACGACATACTCTTGAAAAACAAATATTTCTAGAACTATAAAAATTTTAGACATGTAAGCTCTCAAACCAATAGAGCTATACACTCTCTTCACAGATTAATTACGTAGATTTTTGTTGCATTATCCAATCCGTTTTCACTAGAAAGCCCGAAAAATTGTGTGTGAAAGAGAAGTAACCTATGTTTTCTTGCAGCAATGAAGTCTATAATTTTAGATAAATTAGCTAGTTGTCAAACAAACTGTGTAAGAATTGCCTCGTGAATGATTTGGTTAACATTGCCCACCTATCCTATGGTTCACCTAAGTACTTATTTTTGCTTTTATTTTATCGATTGTACATTCTAGTGAAAGTGAAAGTCATAAAGCTTATAGCAAGACTGAGAAATATTTTGTCAAAGATAAAGAAGAATTGTCATTTTTCACAAGGTATACGTAAACAAGTCAGATTAATTTTAAATGGCTATAAAAGCTAACATACTCACAAACAAGGAGTTGTGATTTTGGTCGAAGAAAGGAAAAGGAGATGAGATGTCAACACGACCGGAGCTTCCGTCATCATTGGTTGGTACAAGCGTATCTCCATTATGAATTCCGTAAGGATAAAAGTTTTTAAGCTCTATTCCAGATGATAAAACTTGAGTAAAATTGAAGAAAAGATAACATAAAATCAAAATTTCTTGAAGTGTGCTCATTTCGATTCTATTCATTGGAAGCAGTAAATCAATCTTTACTTGGAAAACATTCAACAGGGAATAAACCATGAATAATGATGGTAAATTATTTTCAAAATGAAGCTATTATTATAATTTAAATGTCTTTTGATTAGGGACGCGTAAAATTTTTGAAAGCTCCGTGCATATTTTCACGTCTTTGTCACAAGTACACAAGCTTTTCTGCTTCTTGAAATTTACCATAACTTCTAACAAAAAAAGGAATGATTTCTGACAGCTGAATGTGTGCACAAAATACATCAGAAGGACTGGTATAGTCATCAAAGATTGAAATTTTTACAATTAGCTAATGTGTGCATAGTTTTAGAAATAGTGTTTTGAGAATGATAAATATGCTTTTATATTATTATTTTCGCCCAAATTAGTGGAGCAAAACTAATGGTAAGCAAAGACATAGCATTTTTAGATAATTACTACAGTGCGTATTCCATTTAATAATTTTAAAAATAATATTATCACCTTCTTCTTCTTTAGTATATTGATAATGTTGCTATATAATGTTTTTAGTATTATCTCAATTTGATGATCGTTTGTTTTAATGTTAACTATTTTTTAATATTATTTTGTCCAAATTCGTGGAGCAAATTAAAAGCTTACCAAAAGCATATCAGTTTGTAATCATTAGAAAGCGTTGTAGAAAACACAAATTCCCTCAACATCTGAGTGATGGTACTTTTCTAGCTGTTAACACGCTGCAATATTGGCATCATCTTTTTGAGAATTTGAAATATGTCTATATCATTGTCGTTGAAATTAGTCATGCAATCCATAGCTTAGTAATAACATAGCACTATTCGTTATTTATTACAGCGTGCACTTAATAATAATATTTGCAAAATTATCTTAATGTGTTACTTTTAATATACTGCAAGTTGCTCAATCATATTGTGATAATTTCAAATTTGTCTTTTCTATTTTGACACAAGTTGACAGCTAAGCAAATATATTCACTAGTACAAACACTTCATTTGTATGCGATGAATAAAACAGAATATAAAAATCTCATTATAGCCTTTATATTCCAGTAACCAATATTTTAAGATTTACTCAAAAAAACGACGAGAAAAAAGTCAACATACAGTTTAAACGTAGATGTTGGCGTCTTATTCAGTGCCTTTAAGTTCATGGGTTAGATTTGTTCATCAGATTAAACCGTTATTATTTTAAGATGAAAGAGAACTTTGCACTATTTGGGCTCTTTTCAAGAGCTTTTGAATGAGTTCTGATTTGACTTTTTATGACAATAGCCCGAGGATATAAAATGAAATTGAGCATTTTAGCATCGCATCAGATTTAAACGTCATCAGTTATCTCCAAAATATAAGTGCTATAAAGATGATGTTTAAACTACTCGAAACCTCTTGACAAGAGCTTTCCACTGAGCTTCTATTCTAATCTCCCCAATAAAATCTCGTATCATTTTCAACCGTTTAATTATAATTAAGATTTTATATGCTATGGAGATGAACTTTCCTCTCTAGATGAGAGCTTTGGAATGAGTTCTGGTTCGAGTTTTTACAAAATTAGCTCAAGGAGATAGAATTTACAGAAACGATTATAAAAAATACAAAAAAAAGGCCATCGAGATTTTATATAAAAAAAGCAATGTTACCTTGATATGTGTAATTACATGAAATAAAAAGTTTATTCAATTAAAAATATTGTTATTTAATAGTTATTTATTGTTCATTATCATAAAAATATGCATGAAAAAATTTGTCAGTTCTGATTAGTTGAGAGCAGTGTAATTTATCGCGTAGGTACCAAAGAAAAAAGGAAATAGAGTAAAAACTTCTTTTTAAAAAGTGCTCTTGGTAAGTTAGTCAAACAACCAAGTAATACGAGAGCCAATGAAATGAAACATTGCTAATGCTGGCAAGTAAGATAATTATAAACAAGTGCAATAACAAAAGCTGGCGTGAATTTTTAGTTGATATTTTTTGAAACTGTGTTTACAGTTCGGGATTCTCGAAACATTCTGGCCAAAACTACAAACACTGATATAAGAAGATATCTTGTTGCTTGTGTAGAAGCTGTGGTGTTGTAACAAATATATCCGAAAAAACTAAAAAATATGAGCCGTGGCGATATTAATTGCTTGCGGCTGAAATTTACTTTAATAAGTTATTTGATATGTCAAATATATTCATGAAAACCTTCTCAATTTTGATTGGGAAACACCAGTGCAATAAAGGGAAATACCAGTTAAAAAATGACATACAGGCTAAATTAAAAGTAGACATACGTGTGATAAAAATTAATGCCCAACATAAAGTTCTGATTAGAGCCATAGAAATAGACCAAAGAAAAAACAAATTGTAAAATTTAAATTTATTGTGACGTTTCGTCTTTACTCAAGACATCTTCAGACAAAATAATAGATAGGACGTTAAGACAAGATATTATATTTACAAAAAGGTGTTAAATTACTACTAACGGAAACGGTGTCGAATGGATACATGATAAGGAAGTTTGGAGGTGAGATGAAGAGAAATTAAAAGAGGTTAAGTGGAATGGAGTTTCCTTGCACATTAAGTGAAGGCTTGTGTTTATTGATTAGAAGGCTTTCATGGATGGAGAGTTCATAAGTATCGTTGGAAGAGGAAATTATTTTAAAGTCGTCTAAGTTGGGGGTGTGTCCAGTTTCGTTAATGTGAGCAAGAATGCTTGATGATGCTGGGTGGGAAACTTGGTTGCCTGTAAGGGGGGATATTCCCAAGTGCTCCGAAAATCTGGTGTGTAGATGACGTGTGGTTTGACCCACATACGAAGCGTTGCAGCTTCGACACTTGAATAAATAGACTACACCAGATCTCAGAGGTTTGGGAATTTTGTCCTTAAAGGGGAAGAAAGAAGAGATGCGTTGAGAAGGGCGGAAAACAAATTTAATGGATATATGTGGGAAGGCTGCAGCACAAAGGTTATTGATTTGTGTGCGAATTTGAAGGGAGTGTATGCCGGTGAAAGGAAGACAGAAATAGATGGGCATTTTGTGAGCAGTCAAGACAGGTGGTTTAGGGGCAAAGGTGTTGTTAAGGAAGCGACGTGTGATTTGGTCAATTATACGTGAAGGAAAACCGTTTTTGGTGAGTGACTTTCTGGTAAATTCGAGTTGTGTATGAAAATTTTCGTAAGTAGAGCAAAGATTGAAGATGCGGTGAAGTAAGCAGGAGACTAATGAAAGTTTGTAAGTAAGTGGGATGAAGCTGTGGAAGTTAGTGAAGAGGCCAGTGAAAGAAGGTTTGCGGTAGACGGAAGTGGTGAATTTTCCATTAGTACGAGAGATATCAATGTCAAGAAATGAGAGCTTTCTGTTTTGTTCGACTTCAGATGTGAATGTGATGTTAGGGTGTTGTCGGTTCAGGTAGTCAAGAAAGAGAGGGACGTGATCGGGGGAATGAAAAAGTAAAAAACAGTCGTCAATTTAGCGTCGGTAAAGTAGTGGTTTGAATGAAGAGGGACAATTATTAAGCCAGGATTTTTCGTGAAAGGACATGAATATATCAGCAAAGAGAGGGCCCAATGGACTGCCCATAGCCACACCATCAATTTGCTGATACATTTTCCCGTTAAAGATAAAGTGACAGTTCTTAACAGCTAGAGAGAGTAGTTTTTCAAATTCTGTTGCAGTGAGTCCGTTGAAGTACTGGTGGTTGTTAAAAATGCTTTTGGATATTATGTGGATGGTTTCGTCAACAGGTATGTTGGTAAATAGGGATACGACATCAAAACTAGCAAGGACAACATTACTGGAGTTGATATCGCAGTTTAGGATTTCTTCAACAAACGAGAAAGAGTCTTTGATGATGAGGTTGCTTATAGTGAAGGGTTTTAGGAGTGGGATGAGAAACTTTGCTAGATTATACGAATAGTGATTAATGGAGGAAAGAATGGGTCTGAGAGGGATGTTACATTTATGTATTTTAGGAAGGCCATATAATATACCTATTCGTGAACCAGTAGGGTAAAGTTCTTTGTACGTTTCTTGCCCGATAGATTTGGCATCTTTCAACTTTTTTAATAAAGATTTCACTTGATTTTCTCGTTGTAAAGTGACTTTGACTGGATCTCCATTAAGAGCTTGAAACTTTGTAGTGTCAGATAAGAGTGTGTCCATTTTCTTTGTGTAGTCGTCTTTGTTAAGTATAACGATGCCATTTCCTTTGTCAGGTTTAGTGATGAGGATAGTTCTGTCGTTTTTTAAATTATTTAAAATGTTCAAGTCTTCTTGTGAATATAGAAAAGGTGGTGGGCTGTAACTTCGGAAACCTGAGTGAGCAATGTCTTTTAATTTGCATTTGATCGAGTCTGGAAAAAATCCTGATGATTCATTAACAGGTTCTCGTTTGAGACGGTTGTAGAGTTTTTCAAAGGGTGTTAAGAAGGTGCAAATGTTTAACTTTTTCGGTGGGATGGAAAAGTTTAAGCCTTTTGAAAGGATTTCTTTCTCTCTGTCAGTAATGAGGCGGTTTGAGAAGTTGAACACCACTTTATCAGGGTCGATTGGGATGTTGTTGTCATGTTTGGAAGTGAGACGGAAAAGTTTGCGATCTTGGATATGTTGATGTTGCGTTAGTTTTCTTGAATTTTCACGATCGGAGACATTCTTAAGGTGTATAAAGTCAATTTTGGAGATTAGTAACGCCAGGTTGGAGTGTGCTTGTGTTAATTGTGCTGAGAGGACGCGTATACGAGCGTGTTTCCCGTTTATTTCTTCTTGAAGGAGTTTATTTTGGCATTGGCGATAAGCGCTAGAGTTTTGTAAGCGACGACTAGCTACTTTGAACCACAGGAATCTTGGTATCACAGAGCGCTTTCTGCATGTCGTAAGAAAATCCAAGTCGAGTTTTGCTTTTCCTAGCTTGAGTTCAAGTCGTTGGAATTTTCTAAATGCTTCGAGTGCTCCATTATTATAGCGATGATTTAAAATTGTAGCGAGAGACTTGCCGAGCGGAAATCGAATACGTGTGATAAAAATTAATGCCCAACATAAAGTTCTGATTAGAGCCATAGAAATAGAAATTTATTGTGACGTTTCGTCTTTACTCAAGACGAAACGTCACAATAAATTTCAATTTTACAATTTTTTTTCGGTCTATTTCTGTGAAACAATCAGAACTTTATGTTGGGCATTAATTTTATCACACGTATTCGATTTCCGCTCGGCAAGTCTCGCTACAATTTTAAATCATCGCTATAATGGAGCACTCGAAGCATTTAGAAAATTCCAACGACTTGAACCGATAGAAAGCAAAACTCGACTTTTCTTACGACATGCAGAAAGCGCTTGTGATACCAAGATCCTGTGGTTCAGTGCAAATCGTCGCTTACAAACTCTGCGCTTATCGCCAATGCCAAAATAAACTCCTTCAAGAAGAAATAAACAGGAAACACGTCGTATACGCGTCCTCTCAGCACATAACACAAGCACACTCCAACCTGGCGTTACTAATCTCCAAATTGACTTTATACACTTAAGAATGCTCCGATCGTGAAAATTCAAGAAAACTAACGCAACATCAACATATCCAGATCGCAACTTTTCCGTCTCACTTCCAAACATGACAACAACATCCCAATCGACCCTGATAAAGTGGTGTTCAACTCTCAAACCGCCTCATTACTGACAGAGAGAAAGAAATCCTTTCAAGGCTTAAACTTTTCCATCCACCGAAAAGTTAAACATTTGCACCTTCTTAACACCCTTTGAAAACTCTACAACCGTCTCAAACGAGAACCTGTTAATGAATCATCAGGATTTTTCCAGACTCGATCAAATGCAAATTAAAAGACATTGCTCACTCAGGTTTCCAGTTACAGCCCACCACCTTTTCTATATTCACAGAAGACTTGAACATTTTAAATAATTTAAAACGACAGAACTATCCTATCACTAAACCTGACAAAGGAAATGGCATCGTTATACTTAACAAAGACGACTACACAAAGAAAATGGACACTCTTATCTGACACTACAAAGTTTCAAGCTCTTAATGGAGATCCAGTCAAAGTCACTTTACAACGAGAAAATCAAGTGAAATCTTTATTAAAAGTTGAAAGATGCCAAATCTATCGGCAAGAAACGTACAAAGAACTTTACCCTACTGGTTCACGAATAGGTATATTATATGGCCTTCCTAAACCCTCTCAGACCCATTCTTTCCTCCATTAATCACTATTCGTATAATCTAGCAAAGCTTCTCATCCCACCCTAAAACCCTTCACTATAAGCAACCTCATCATCAAAGACTCTTCTCGTTTGTTGAAGAAATCCTAAACTGCGATATCAACTCCAGTAATGTTGTCCTTGCTAGTTTTGATGTCGTATCCTATTTACCAACATACCTGTTGACGAAACCATCCACATAATATCCAAAGCATTTTAACAACCACCAGTACTTCAACGGACTCACTGCAACAGAATTTGAAAACTACTCTCTCTAGCTGTTAAGAACTGTCACT